>NC_056737.1:1441351462-1441551462 GCF_019279795.1 Protopterus annectens
TATATATATATATATATATATATATATATATATATATATATATATGTATGTGTGTGTGTGTGTGTGTATATATATATATATATATATATACATATATATATCTATAGGCTTGATGTCACTTACCCAAACTGCAGGATGTCGAACAGCTGATGTGAGAACTCATGGTTCCTTAGGGGCAAGAAATCGAATGACAAGTGGTCAAATGAGGTTAGTCGAGAGTTAAGAGGTTAGTTGGAAAAGTGACGTACAGAGACTGTGCAGGGAGGTCGCACTTCAGTGAGGAATGGGGAAGTAGCCCATTTCCTCACTGTAGTGCAATCTCAGAGTTGGTATATTTAAGTAGGGGGTTGTGGAGGGTGCAGGGAGGCATAGTCCCCCTGCAAAATTTTAGAGGTGAGCTAACTGCCCTGTCCAGAAAAGGGGAATGTCGACATTATGGAATGCATTTTATCGTGCAAACTATTTTCGGCATTCCTCTATTTTGATGTTTTAGGTTTAGATGTTATTTTTCGGTCGAATGCATATTTGATGTTAGTGCATTCAAACCTATCATGGTAAACCATATATACATACGTGTGTGTGTGTGTGTGTGTGTGTGTGTGTGTGTATATATATATATATATATATATATATATATATATATATATATATATATATGGGTTCACTTCTAAATCCCTAAACTCAAAATCTCGAAATTCAAAATACTGAAACCAAAATCCCTAAAGCTCAAAATCCCTAAAACTCAAAATACTGAAACTCAAAATATTGAAAAAAACAGTGCAGCAACACTATCTATACTGCAGCAGAACCACATACAAAAACATATTACACTTCAAGTATAGGCAGGGGGGCAAGCCTCACTGCACCCCCCCATGTGGGGGGCTGCGCCCCCTATACCCCCTGCTACTTAAATATATCAACTACAAGATTGCACTTTGGTGTAGTGAAGTGTAATCTTGGATTTGATATATTTAAGTAGCAAGGGGTGTGGGGGGCACAGTCCCCCACATGAGGAGGTGCAGGGGGTAATGCCCCCCTGCAATATGGTTTTATTTGTTTCAAAATGTACTTGTGGTGGAATATGGTAAGTGTTGGTATCCTGTGTATTTTCAGTATTTTGAGTTTTACAGATTTTGAGCTTTAGGGATTTTGGTTTCAGTATTTTGAATTTCGAGATTTTGAGAGTAGGGATTTAGAAGTGAACCCATATCTATTATATTGCTATATATGGGTACAATTGGTATGTGCAAATGCTCAGAACAGCAAACAGTCTTCTGTTTTTCTGGCTGCTGATGGCTCTTTCTGTGAGAACTTGATACAGTGGGGTCTGAAGATTTCCACTTTCCCTGTTGTAATGTGATCTTGGAATTGCAATATATAATTAGCAGGTGGTGTGGAGGCTGCATGGGAGTTGCCCCGACAAGAAAACAGTTTTTCATTGTTTTGTCTTTTGCTCTTACGTCTGGTTGAATTTTTTTTTGTTTTCTTTTTATTTTTCTGAATGCTCTTTTGAGAATTTATTATTAGCTGAGCCACTCATATGTACTGTGTGTGTGTGTGTGTGTGTGTGTGTGTGTGTGTGTGTGTGTGTGTGTGTGTGTGTGTGTGTGTGTGTGTGTGTGTGTCTGTGCCAGTGCACACATATTTATATATACATATAGCAACCCGGTGAGCAATAGCTAGCAGCCTACCTTGGTTTTAATCCTCCCGATCTACCTTCCTGACTTCTTCCCCATTTCCTTTGTGTGTCCGAGATCTACCTTTGTAATTACACAGTCTGGCCACTAGGATGCAGCATTCCTGCTTCTTTCTACACCTCAATGCATGCCTAAACTACTTTAACCTTACTCTGCCCTGTTCTTAGTCTCAGATTTAGCCAACACTCTATTAAACTATCTCTGCCCTGTACAGCCTCTAGCTCTTGTGAAACTTCTGCTTCCTTCAACTCTAATACTGAGTGCCTTTACTGTAGTCTCCTTACCTCAGATCTGTTCTTTCTTCACTGATACACTTTCTTCTCCTCCTTGGCTCTACCCACTCCATTTGCCCTATGGGCTCACTCAGCTCCCCTACCATGCCCCCAATTTCCACCCACCCCAGCACCTCTACATTTATTCTACCCATTCTCCACCCTCTCAACCTAATTACCCAATAGAAGCTATTCCCAAATTACTCCCCCACTCCACACACCCTACCTAATTACCCATATAGAAGCTCTTTCCTATTTACAACTCCTCCTCTCATCCTCCTACATAAACACATCACACTCTCTCATCCCCACCATTTAAAATCCCCTCCTCTGTTTCATTGTAAACTAAGATAAGCTTCTTCTCTGTCACTACCCCGTCTTATTTCTTACCTGTTTCTTCCCCCCTAATTATACCCATTAAACTACCTTTGTCCCAATATGCTTCTCTTACTTCTCCGCACCCTCCGGGCCCCCTGCTTCCTCCTTGTATTCCTAATTCCTCCATGTTATACCAGCTCATATTCCTCCAATGTACCACCTATCCTACCTTCATCCCAAACTGACACACTCACCATTCTTCTCCCCATCTGTACACTCATTTCCACTACATCTCCTCTTCCCTTATTCAGCCTCACCCCCTGCACATATTCTATCGTAAAACTATCACCACTACAGCCAAAATACTTACCCCTAAACTGTTAGTTCTACACAAAATCATGCAAAATAAACCCAAATGGCTAAAAATTCCTTCCTTCAACAACCTAATATTAGCTGGGGATATTCATCCCAACCCTGGCCCTAGCCCCCTTACTAATAACTCCCTCCCCTCATCTCCATTTCCCCCCTCCTTCCCCTACAATACCCTGAAAATTTTACAATCAGTGCCCAAAGTGTCAATAATAAAACTCACCAAATTCAAGCATGGCTAAGCCATTACCAACCAGACATCTTAGTCATCTCAGAAACCTGGCTCAAACCCCATATCTCCAACTCTGAAATCCTGCCTACAGGATTTCAATCCCTCAGAACTGACCGACCAAATTAAAAAGGTGATGGCACTGCCCTAATCTACTCTAATCTTCTTACCTTGATTCCCCTCCAAATTCTAATCCCTCAATTCAACAATACTGAACTAACAGTTGGCCTACTAAAAATGAATAAACAAGAATATCTGCATCATAGCCCTATATTTATCTCCTGGCAACAACATCTCTACCCTCAAAGATATCCTCTTATGGGCCTCATCTGAAATTAATTATGAAACTTACATTCTAGGGGATGTAAATCTCGACTGGAACAAGTTCAATAGTCCCTCTCCCTCCTTATCCATTAACCTCTATAACTTCACTCAAGTAATCCTGTCCACCACCCATCCCAACAAAACAAATCCCCCAGGATCATTATTGACTGGATCCTAGTCACCCATCCAAATAAAATAACTTACTCTGGCACCATTCCCGACACCATTAGCAACCACCTTCCTGCCTTCATTCATCATTCAACTAGCTCTATCCCACATCAACATCAGCACATTCTCACACGCAACCTTAGCAACTTCAACTCCTCACCTTTCTCAAATATCCTCAAACAAATGAACTGACAAATCCTAAATACCCTTCCCCTTGATAAAGCAATAGACCACTTCAACTCTATCTTCCTCGACACTTCAAACTCCATAGCCCCACTAAGAAACAGAAGGATAAAAACAAATACCTCTCCATGGCTCTCCAAAGAAACCAAACAAATTATGCTTCAAAGGGACAAATCCTGGAAGCTTTACCATAACAAACTGCCCAAAACTCTGCTCGAATGCAAACAACCCCATTACCTCGCAAAACAACAAATCACTAAGGACAAAAAATCCTACTACATTAAGCTCCAGTCCAACAATAACAATAACCCCAAACAATTCTGGAAATCCATAAACTCCCTTCTCAACCCCAGCTCCAAGAATAATCCCTGTCCTGACCCAAGTATATCTGACCTTGAATTAGGCTCCAAATTTAATTCATTTTTTATTGAAGCTATTTCTAACCTGACCAAGACTTTCCCTAACAATAATCCACCTGTCCACCATTCCTCTTCACCTAACCTCCCTATGTTTGAGCTTAAACCAGTCTCTACCAATCTCATAAAAAAACTCCTATCCAAACTTAAACCTTGCTCCAATGCTCCTGATAATATTCCCTCCTCCTTCCTAAAATGTGCAGCCGATGGTATAGCACCCCCAATCAGCATCATAATCAACAGATCTCTAAAGGAATGATATGTACCCAAACTTTGGCGTTCAGCCTACATTCTTCCTCTGCACAAAGGTGGCAAAAATACTGACATCTCAAACTTCCAGCCCATTGCTGTGCTCTCTCCATTCGCCAAAATCTTAGAAAAATGTATCCACCTCCAACTTACGCCTTTCCTAACCAAAAACAACTCCTTACATCTACATAGCATGGCCTCCACCCAGGCTATAGCACTATAACTGTTCTACTCTTCTTTTTAAAAACTGTCAACCAAGCCCGAGATTCAGGACACTTATTTTCCACAGTTCTTCTTGACCTTTCTAAAGCTTTTGATACTGTTTCCCACAAACACTTTATCTATCATCTTTCAAACCTACATAAAATTTTGCTATTCTCTCCCTCCAAGACTTTCTCTTATGACAAAAATTCATTCAAAGTCCTTAGACATACCAACTGTCCCATAGAAGTGGTTCCCTTTGCAAAACCTTTGGCATTACTATTGATGAACACCTCAAGTTCCAGATCCAGATTCAACAAAATATAAAGAAAACCTACCAAAAGCTAGGTTATGCTTTATAAGAACAACCTTTCTCTCAAACTCTACTAGACATACTTTACTACTACTTACCTCCTCCCATTTCTATAAGATCTCTAAATTTGTCACTAGATCCAAAACCTCCACCCATCACTGCCATACCCTTCATTCTCTGAACTGGCTAGAACTCCCTAATTACCTAGACTACCTACAATTTACCACAGCACACAGACTTGTATTTCACCCAAATAAATGTCCAGCTCTAACAAACATCCTTCTCCCCTACAACCCTAATAGACCTCTCAGATCTGAACATCAAAACCTAATTACTATCCACAAACCTAAACGACCTGCTGGCCAACTCTTTCTCACTAGGCAAGAAATGGAATTATCTCCTTCCACTCTTAGGACAATAGCTAACTCAGAAAACTTTAAAACCCAGCTTTTCACTTACTTGTACTCTAAATGGAAATGCACCTGCTTTCACCCTATCTAATTCTATTTAACAAATGCCCTAAGGAGGTGTTGCTCCTAGGTTCCTAATCTCTCTAACGCCCCAATAATTATCTCCTTGAGCTGACTCAAGCTCTCTGCAATTGCTTCTTAATACACTATTTCTACTTTGTAAATATTGTAGATAGCTTCTTACATCAAATGAATGCATGAAAAGTGTTTCCTTACTTTAAACGATTGTTATGTTTAATGTTTCTACACTTTGGTTGTAATGAAGGTATATTTTCAAATGAATGTCTACAGTCCAACTATTCAGATATGTCAGAATTATCTTTGTTGATCAAGCCTGATACGGAATGTACATATTTGTAAACTGTACTTTATGCTGTAACTTACTTACTTTTGTAACCTTACTGTTTTATGTTTTATGAAGCTTTTCTCCCTGGGCCTCCACTGAAAACGGGCACACTTGAGCCCAGTGGACTCCTGGTCACCAAACTGAAATAAATAAATAAAATAAATATATATATATATATATATATATATATATATATATATATATATATATATATATCGAGAGAGAGAGAGAGAGAGAGAGAGATTAGAGAGAGAGAGTCTTAGAATTGATAGATATAAATATATAGATATATATTATACATTATAAGGTTCTTTTCAAGTTAAATGTCGAATATTTATGGCAAAAATAAACAAAAATTTTTATAACAAATATATTATTTTTTAATCAGCCAGTCAAAGAACATGCTATACATTGAACTCTGCACTTTTCACTTAAATGTCTTCAGTATTTCAAATCTAATCCACACTGTTATTAAACATTTGGAAAGCTATTATTAAATATCATAAAGGATGCATTTTAGCAGTTCTTAATAACTGGATTTATTCATAATATTATATTTTAGGTTACATTGCAGAGATATGCACAAAGCCTTGTCCATTTGATTGCAAACTAAGTGACTGGTCAAGCTGGTCTGGATGCAGTGTATCTTGTGGAAGTGGAGTTAAGATAAGATCTAGATGGCTTAGAGAGAAACCCTACAATGGAGGTCGGAGATGTCCAAAGTTGGATCTTAAAAATCAGGTGAGGTGTATCATTTAGCCAACAACTGTGTGATTAAACAGAAAATGCTACTGATTATATATATTTTTTAAATAAAGTCAGTCTTATTGATCAGAAGATGCTTATTTGAACATATATTTAGTTATTTTATGTTAGCTGTTGGTTCCTTAGTATCTGCAATCTAAGTGACAAAATAAAAGATAGTAGATAACTATATAGGAAGTAAGTAATTTCTTCTTCTCTTTCAGTTCTAAGCTGTCATCCTTCATATTTTGCTTAATCTGTTTATGGCTTTCTAATTACTTGATTGTTGTATTTACCTGTAAAATACTGATAGTTGCATGCAGACGCACATATGTGTCCATGTGAATCTATGTTTCTGACATTATGACAGTAAAAGGCACAAAGACTTATTGATGCAGACTTTCTGTGTATGGTTTTGTATGACATACCTCTCAACCATCATTGATTTTCAGAGTCATTCTCAATTTTGGCTCAGAGGTTGTTGCTGTCCCTTCTAGTCCCTTCTAATATTGGCAGATGTGGGAGAAATGGTGAAGGATTGCAGTTAATAACAAAAACTGGAGGAAGAAAACAGTTTTACTTCAAAAAAATACACATTAACTCATATTCCTTTGTACTGTCAACTTCTCATGATATCAGTATTTAGTATTTAAAAAAACCCTCTCTGTTTCTCACTGAGAATTTCTAGGTTTGTCTCTGATTCTGGAGGTAACAGGTCGAGAGCTACGGTGTGTGTGCGTGCGTGTGTGTGTGTGTGTGTGTGTGTGTGTGTGTGTGTGTGTGTGTGTGTGTGTGTGTGTGTGTGTGTGTGTGTGTGTGTGTGTGTGTGTGTGTGTATGGCTGTATCTATATATACAGCAATTAAAAGAAGGTGAACAAAAACCTCTTTTGAACTTTATATGTTTCTATGACTATTTCCTTGTCAGTACTTAACTGAAATAATTTTTTTTGAAGATGGGTTAGAAAGTATTTTTTCACTGTTAGGTTAGTGATGCTTTATCAAAGATCTGGTAATTCTTACAAAAGCAGCAGTGATCAAAAATAAATTACAAAACAGAAAAGACTCGATCATATTATATAAGGCAATAAAGTATATGTTATTTTACTTAAATTTGTTGCTATAAGGCAACCATGTTTCAAAATAATTATTGTCAGAAGTATTCAAAATAACACCATCAGCCAACAAAAATGTTTGAGATTTCTGAAATTGTATCATGTAATCATCATCTAGCAGAAGTAGCTTGTTTCTATGCAAATGTCACAGGTAACAGAAATGCGATGTGTTAAATATATCGATAAATAAAATCAAGCGATGATTTAAGGGTCTATGTTTGCACATCAAATATGAATTACAGTGAACATCTTACTACTGAACATTAAACAGCAAAACCTTAAACTACTGAAAACACTTTACATTGAAAAACAATTCATCGAATGGCTTTAGTTGGCCAATATCGCGAACATCATTAACCAAGGTGTGGGACTTTGCCCACCATACCCCCTAACTATATATTTCAGCTCTGAGATAATACTACAGTAGGGAATAGGGTAAATTTTAAAAAAGGCTTCCTTTGCTTAACTTATGCATCGAGATATTTCTTGGTGGTTGGCCAACTATGGCCAGTTTAAAGTTTCACTGTTCAGTGTTCGATTATAAGGCATTCGCTGTAATTCATATTCGATGTGCGAACATAGACAGGTGATTTAATATATGGTCTTACTTTACTGGGCAAAGATTGCATATTTATTTTATTTTATGTTATTTTATTTTAACATATACTTTTCTGCCATTCTGTTTCTTCTATAAATCTGTTCCAAAAGCTGTTTTTGAACTTTCCTGTTTAGTATTTGCAATCTTCATAATTTTCTTCTCTAAACATGTAGTGATACTATTACAATTTAATAATATTCTTCATCTGCTGTTTCTGGTCTTTGAATTCTTATTTGACTTAAGACATGAAATAAATGTTGCATCATCGAATAGTCTTGAGAGCCACATCTCAAAAAATGTACATTCTGTAATGTACATTTCAACTATATATTTCTCTATTTGTTGTTTTCAACTGGGGCAGTGGATTGAGCCAAAGTGGAGCCATTTCAGTAACAGCTCACAAGTTGCAATAGAATTGAGAAACAATAGGTCTACATCTCAATAGAGATAAAGTAAACAATTTTATTAGAGGAATAGAGGTTTTCAATACAACAGCATTTTTTTACTATGTACATTATATACATATACACAAATGAATAGTTATCTTCATAGGTATTAGTGAGGTGATATACATTGCAGTTGGCATTTTTATTATGAGAAATTGTATACACACATGCACACATACACACATATATGTATATATATATATATATATATATATATATATATATATGTGTGTGTGTGTGTGTGTGTGTGTGTGTGTATGGCTGTATCTATATATACAGCAATTAAAAGAAGGTGAACAAAAACCTCTTTTGTGTGTGTGTGTGTGTGTGTGTGTGTGTGTGTGTGTATATATATATATATATATATATATATATATATATATATATATATATATATATATGTCTATATATATATATATATATATATATATATATATATATATATATATATATACACATATTATATAAGTCTGTTTTGTTAACAACCAGCCTACTAGGTTATTTTAGTTTTATTAAGGCTGTATGTGTTGTCTTTTGCTTTGGTCAGCAGCACTAAACATTTTTACAAATATATCTTTATTATCTCATATATTTAATAGATTCCATATAGCTCAGATGTTTAAAAATAATTTTAATGTTTTCTCAGGGGCGGCTCGTGGCATAGGGCTGCCGGACTGCAGCCCCCTCAGAAAGAAAAAAAAATAAAAAAAATATTTTTAAATTATGGATTCTGATTGGCATAGACCGAGTCCCGGCTTATCGGTCTATGCGCATGCTCAAGGCAGCCCGGCCGTCCCCATAGGGGGACACAAGGAGCGACTGTGCACTGGATTATGGGACGCGTCCGGACTGCAAGAGGAGCAGCAGGGACTCGGGACAGAGCCTTAGGGATCTCGTCGGCGTCGGGAAGGAGCATTGGGATCTCGCGGGTCTTCAGTATTGCGCGGGAAGGATGTATGTACGGACGTTAACTCTGGATGTATTCATTCAGGTAAGGTGCCTCTTTTTATTTGTGTATGGTGCTTGTGCTTTACTGGAGTTTGTGTATGGTGCTTGTGCTTTACTGGAGTTTGTGTATGGTGCTTGTGCTTTATTGGATGGAGTGTGTGTGTGTGTGTGTGTGTGTGTGAAAATGTGCTTATGGTGGTGTGGTAGGGAATGCCTCAGGCTTGAACCCTGTACCCTGTATGCAGGTGTTAAAGACTTGAGTTCCCTACCCACCACCATTTGTAAAAAAATTTCAGATTTTTACCTCATATTCGATCTGATCTGTTCCTCATAATATCTGTGGTTTGTAAATGTTGCAATGCTTGATATTTGATGGTGTAGTAGTAGCATTGTTGCCTCACAGCTGCAGGTTCTTGGGTTTGATTCTTGGCTGGGGTTCCTTCTTTGTGGGGTCTGTATCTTCTCCTGTGTTTGTGTGGGTTTGCTTTTGTGCCTCCCATGTTACAAAGACATGTCTGCATTATTTCTTCCTGGGCCTCTGCTGAAAATTTGTTTATTTGTTCCAAGTCAGACTGTCCTGATTAAAAAATGTTAAATAAAATTGATAGGCATTTGAATTTCAGACTTAAGGGTTTCTGAATGTTTACTTCCTTGCGTATTTGATGGTGCAGTGGTAGTATTGTTGCCTCTCAGCTATAGGTTTTCTGGTTTGATTCTTGGTTGGGGTGGCTTCTGTGTGGAGTCTGCATCTCCTGCCTGTGTTTGTGTGGATTTGCTCTGGTGCCCTGCCATTTTACAAAGATGTGTCTGCAGTTTTAATCCCTGCGTCTCTGCTGAAAATTGTTTTTGTTCTGTCCGCAGTAAAATTGACAGGCATTTGAATTTCAGACTTCAGGTTTCTGAATGTTTAACTCCTTGTATAATTGATGGTGCAGTGATAGTATTGTTACCTCACAACTATAGGTTTTCTGGTTTGATTCTTGGTTGGGGTGGCTTCTGTCTGCATCTCCTCCCTGTATTTGTGTGGATTTGCTCTGGTGCCCTGCCATTTTACAAAGACGTGTCTGCAGTATTAATCCCTGCATCTCTGCTGAAAATTGTTTTTGTTCTGTCCGCAGTAAAATTGACAGGCATTTGAATTTCAGACTTCAGGTTTCTGAATGTTTAATTCCTTGCAGATTTGATGGTGCAGTGGTAGTATTGTTGCCTCACAGCTATAGGTTTTCTGGTTTGATTCTTGGTTGGGGTGGCTTCTGTGTGAGTCTGCATCTCCTCCATGTGTTTGTGTGGATTTGCTCTGGTGCCCTGCCATTTTACAAAGACGTGTCTGCAGTTTTAATCCCTGCTGAAAATTGGTTTTGTTCTGTCCGCAGTAAAATTGACAGGCATTTGAATTTCAGACTTCAGGTTTCTGAATGTTTAATTCCTTGCATAATTGATGGTGCGGTGGTAGTATTGTTGCCTCACAGCTATAGGTTTTTTGGTTTGATTCTTGGTTGGGGTGGCTTCTGTTTGGAGTCTGCATCTCCTGCCTGTGTTTGTGTGGATTTGCTCTGGTGCCCTTCCATTTTACAAAGATGTGTCTGCAGTTTTAAACCCTCCCTCTCTGCTGATAATTGTTTTGTTCTGTCCGCAGTAAAATTGACAGGCATTTGAATTTCAGACTTCAGGTTTCTGAATGTTTAATTCCTTGTATAATTGATGGTGCAGTGATAGTATTGTTACCTCACAACTATAGGTTTTCTGGTTTGATTCTTGGTTGGGGTGGCTTCTGTCTGCATCTTCTCCCTGTATTTGTGTGGATTTGCTCTGGTGCCCTGCCATTTTGCAAAGACGTGTCTGCAGTATTAATCCCTGCATCTCTGCTGAAAATTGTTTTTGTTCTGTCCGCAGTAAAATTGACAGGCATTTGAATTTCAGACTTCAGGTTTATGAATGTTTAATTCCTTGCAGATTTAATGGTGCAGTGGTAGTATTGTTGCCTCACAGCTATAGGTTTTCTGGTTTGATTCTTGGTTGGGGTGGCTTCTGTGTGGAGTCTGCATCTCCTCCATGTGTTTGTGTGGATTTGCTCTGGTGCCCTGCCATTTTACAAAGACGTGTCTGCAGTTTTAATCCCTGCTGAAAATTGGTTTTGTTCTGTCCGCAGTAAAATTGACAGGCATTTGAATTTCAGACTTCAGGTTTCTGAATGTTTAATTCCTTGCATAATTGATGGTGCGGTGGTAGTATTGTTGCCTCACAGCTATAGGTTTTCTGGTTTGATTCTTGGTTGGGGTGGCTTCTGTTTGGAGTCTGCATCTCCTGCCTGTGTTTGTGTGGATTTGCTCTGGTGCCCTGCCATTTTACAAAGATGTGTCTGCAGTTTTAATCCCTCGTCTCTGCTGAAAATTGTTTTTGTTCTGTCCGCAGTAAAATTGACAGGCATTTGAATTTCAGACTTCAGGTTTCTGAATGTTTAATTCCTTGTATAATTGATGGTGCAGTGATAGTATTGTTACCTCACAACTATAGGTTTTCTGGTTTGATTCTTGGTTGGGGTGGCTTCTGTCTGCATCTCCTCCTGTATTTGTGTGGATTTGCTCTGGTGCCCTGCCATTTTGCAAAGACGTGTCTGCAGTATTAATCCCTGCATCTCTGCTGAAAATTGTTTTTGTTCTGTCCGCAGTAAAATTGACAGGCATTTGAATTTCAGACTTCAGGTTTCTGAATGTTTAATTCCTTGCAGATTTGATGGTGCAGTGGTAGTATTTTTGCCTCACAGCTATAGGTTTTCTGGTTTGATTCTTGGTTGGGGTGGCTTCTGTGTGGAGTCTGCATCTCCTCCATGTGTTTGTGTGGATTTGCTCTGGTGCCCTGCCATTTTACAAAGACGTGTCTGCAGTTTTAATCCCTGCTGAAAATTGGTTTTGTTCTGTCCGCAGTAAAATTGACAGGCATTTGAATTTCAGACTTCAGGTTTCTGAATGTTTAATTCCTTGCATAATTGATGGTGCGGTGGTAGTATTGTTGCCTCACAGCTTTAGGTTTTCTGGTTTGATTCTTGGTTGGGGTGGCTTCTGTTTGGAGTCTGCATCTCCTGCCTGTGTTTGTGTGGATTTGCTCTGATGCCCTGCCATTTTACAAAGACGTGTCTGCAGTATTAATCCTCGTCTCTGCTGAAAATTGTTTTTGTTCTGTCCGCAGTAGAATTGACCGGCATTTGAATTTCAAACTTCATGTTCTTCAGAATACATAGTAGCACAACCTTTTTTCTAGCAATTTTCTAAGTTTATAAGATGAATATTTTAAATTTGTCCCTATTTTTGGGACTGTATTCCATTATTGGCTTCGTCCAGGTTTTTGTGCTAAGGTTGACAGCTATGGCAAGAACTGAATTCACTGAATATGGACTGTAGAATTGTGCATATTTACTGATAAAGGTGCACTGTAGAATTGTGCATATTTACTGATAATGGTGGACTGTAGAATTGTGCATATTTACTAATAATGGTGGACTGTGGAATTGTGCATATTTACTAATAATGGTGGACTGTAGAATTGTGTATATTTACTAATAATGGTGGACTGTGGAAGTCTGAGTAGACTTTTTTATGATAAATGTTCTCAACTGGGCAGTTTTGCCATTATGGGTGCATATGTTTTGTTTCATTGCTTACTGGAAAAATGTTCAAAACAAATTTAAAACACCCTCTAACAAGTGTACTGTATTGTACAAGGAATATAATTTTTAGTACAATGAGGAAGGTGTATCAAAGAGCACATGTATGTTTCATATGCAAGGGGCCTATGATTGAAAACAGCCCAAAATTAATCTTTATCTGCCACTGGCAAAATGTATTTTCTTTGAATGTGGGTTTCAATGCTGTTTCAATGAATGTGAGTTTCAAGGGCAGAGAAGTTTTAATGCTAAGTTTTCATTGTGAGACTGCATTGCTTTGTTTAACAGATTACTTAATGTTTGTGCTGTAAAATACAAAATAAAACTTTCAAATGAAGTCCAATCATTGAAGTAAAGCAGTATGCACATTAGTGTTTATGGTAAATGGAGTGAAATAGCCAAGTAATGGTTAATTGGAATGGCTGCAGAGGCTCCAGTTCAACCATTATTTTGTCAGGGGAAGGGCAGCAAACTCAGACAGGCCCAGCTGAACTATACCTCCCAACTGTCCAGATTTTCAAAGAATGAATAGATTTTTGCTTCTTATTTTTGGTTTGTTGTTCATAAAATTTGTAGTTTTAATTCCTAAATGATTTGCCAGAAGTCACTAAATAATAAGTTTCAGACTTCATAACCTTCATAAAATGCATGTTAAAGTAAGAGCCGTTCTATCAACTGTCTCAATTTATACAAGAGCAATTTTAGTACTGTTTATATGTGCCCCAATATATTTGGCCTTGTTCAGATTTACTGCATTAACAGGTTGAGAGGTACATGCAAATAAATTGCTTTATAGAATTAGGCATAGCCAACCTCTCAACTGTCCCCAATTTTGGCTCAAAATGTTGCTCTTCCCCTAATAATCCCTCCATAAAATAGCAATTTTGGAAGAAAACATGGAGGGTTTACAATTAAGAAATAACTGTAATAATCAAAGTTATAGATTACTTGAAATGCATGTAGATTCTTTTATTTTGTCAGCTGCTCAAGGTAGCAGTACTAATATTAAAGTGTCCCTTCTTTGACAGGTAGAAGCTGTATTGTGTGTCTATTTTATATTTTGCATCACATTTTTGGTCCATTTTCATAAAATTGTGTTTTTGGCAAATTAGTGACAAATCACTAAAGACTGAAGTTAGAAAATGACAGACATTTGAGTTTCAGATTTTATACCCTTCAGAAAATTCATACTAATGCAAGACCTATTCTATTATCTTTCTAAGTTTATTAGAGCAATATTTAAAAATTGTCCTTCTTGTTGTGCCTTTGTCCCACTTCTGTGTATGGCTTTGTCCAGATTTCTTGCTCTTGAAGTTGAGAGGTATGACAAATGTGTCAGGGCCATCACAGTCAGCCAGAGAGATTTCAAATTGTGACATGCTTGTTGCACCCCACTCCCCCATGTAGTGACTCTGGATGTGTCCAAGCAAGGCAAGGAGTAGTTGTATCTACCTTGGATGGGAGGACACACTGCATAAGTACTACAGTGGCTTTTCATCTGTCCTTGATTTTGCAGAATGGTCTGGTTTCTGTCATATTTTTGTACTGTTGATTTATGCTTATTACTCAAAGTGCCTGTTGCTCTGTGTTTAAGTAGCAATGCTTTAATGACCATAAGGTAAGCTTGTCTGACATCGTAAGATGCAAGTAAGCTTTAATAAGCATACTGTTAAAGAATTGCCAACATTGAAAGCCTTTCTGTTGTTGCCATGCAGAGAATACTTGACTAGATAATGTATAAGCCTTGGGTATTAAAGGACAGGATTCCATTATTTTAAAAAGCTCATTACACTTGTTGGAGACTTCCAGTCATCTCTACAGACTTTACCCGTAAACTAAACAGAATGCCAATCATGTGTGGTCCATAACCTGTACAGTAATCCTTTAAGCAATGTATCTTGAGCTTGTTTCTTGCTTGCTTTTCATTTTTACTTTTATCATGTTTTCCCATGAAACGTCAGGCAGCAGGTCTTTTTGGATAAGAAACATTTTTACAAGTGGGGGCATCACATAGATTTCTACTTTCAGCATGTTGCTTGGTACTTTAATAAAGCTGAATATATTATAATTAGAACTGCAGTGCAAGGAGAAGTAGTTTGAGTTGAGTGCTTCTGGTTTTCTTATACTTGATTTTGACTGGCATTCCAGTAATGTATTTAAAAGTAATTTATTTTTCATGCCTCACAACCTTTTGTTTTCATCTAGATATTAAGTAAGCTGTCATGCAGCCAATGCATTGAAATATTTTTATTCTTCTACACTTATTTTTGTCTTGATTGGACTTTCATAATGATGGTTTGCCACCCAGGGCAGTGTATTTAATTAAAGTTAGTTTTTTTGTGGTTTTGTGCATAGCTCCTCCCCTTTATGGTTGACCACACCCCTTCCCTTTGACCCCTCCCATTCAGCGTCTCCTGCAGCCCCCCCTGTGATTTGAAGTCACCAGCCGCCACTGTGTTTTCTCTTAAGTTTATTTTACATTAAATACATTAAATATAGTGCTGTACACTGACCTATTAAATTACTACATATTCTTACTTGATTTCATTGCTTACAATTACCTTATTATTTTGGTTTATTCAGTTATTCTTTATTATTTTTTATTGCATGATCTATTGTTGTCTTTTCCATTCATTCATCAATGTATGGGTCTCAAATCCATGCTGGGTCCAACTTCAGCCAATGTCAAGCTTTGGATCTGGTGCTCAGGCTCCTCCCCTTACCCATAATCCCTGCTGTTAACTGAATATCTCAGATCTTGTTTGCCACCACACACATAGAGCAGATCTTTGGGTGCCTGGGATATAAGTTTGATTTATATTTGATGAAACATTATATTTTCTTGGTCCATTTTTTGGCTGCTATACATCTTTTAATATTTCTGTTACAATAATACCTCTTCTGTTTCTTAGTCCTTCCCTGACCCTTTTTTCCTCTAGAGTTTATGTTTACAAAAAGAAAACCGCTTACTATATTTTTACCTTTCCTTTTTAGATAGTTATTACCTGTAGCTTTTTGATTATTTTATATCTACTTTTCAGCATGTCATTTAATAATCATGGCTTATTCTTACAAGTTACCCAACTCAGATGCCAATGACAAATTCATTTATTGTCTGCGCCCATCACTTCTAAACACATCCTGCTCCATCTGTGAAGATTTCAGCCAGTGGACCATAGTTGAGAGAAGGAACAAACTGATTTTGAAAGGACTTTTCCCGGTCCCTGTTTGCAAAAGTATCCCTCTGGCTCCTCAAAGCCTTTTTCTTCTTCTTCTTCTCTATCTTCTCCCAAAAAATTCAAACCGAAGGGGGGAAAAAACAGAGAGAAAGAAAAAAACAAAGAAAGGAAAAGTCCAAACCTTTAATATAAGGGTATCTGGATCATTCTTTTTCTTCTTAAGATCTGGTGTTAAAATTACAAAAACTGTCAGAACCAATGCTCTTCTTGGATCCAATTCTTATCAGATCCAACACCCACTGTTTTTTTTCCAGAGCTTATATCACTGAAATAAATGTATATGTTTTAATAGAAGATACTGACACAGTAGAGATTAACTTTAAGAAAAATAAGAGAAATGTAAATGAGCTGTAAACACTTAAATGGCAGCCACAGTATTGAAGAGGACTGGAGAAATTGGGTCTGCTGAATAGCCATTGTCTAATAGCTCAGTGAAAAGAGAAGAGGCCCCAGGCACTGCCATAACCATTTGGATGTGTATTGTGACCATGAGTATTGAGTATTCTGTTTGGAAGGCTGACTATAAAGACTGCTCACCTGCAGCATCTTGCCTTCTGGTAGTAAGTAACTTATTAGGGAACAGTAAAAGTCTTTTAGATTGAGTCAGGTGCATGGTGAAGCTTAGTTTAGAAAGTGTTTTCTTTATTTGTATGAGTCTGTCCATGAATGTTAATTTTAATATTTTCTGTGGTTTGAACTCTGTGGTTTACTGTGAATATATATTCAGTATTTTCATGTACTTTTATTATTTATTATTAAATATATTTAAAATTTTTATTGTGGCTGGTCCTTGTAGAAAATATATAACCTTGGAGAATGTTTATATTTATTTGGTGACACTGTGTGGGCCACTCCAGAAGGCCTAGCCATCTTGGTGAACTACTACCATTAGTATTAATATTATACAGTATAATTGGGTACCCTTTTAAGAGCCTTATGGTAACTGATTGGTGGCAGTGATAGCTATCTTATAGTCTGGGCAAAGTTGCTAGAGCTGGTAATCTCTGCTAGACATTCTCATGTGGGTGGGTGTGAAAATTAAATATTAAAGAGTGTGTGTTTCAGCTACTTGGGGCAGGGACACAAAGCACTGGGTTTACAGAGAGTGTGCTGGAAGACTTGGCTTGGACACTTGGCTGAGGACCTAACCCTACAGCTGCACCAGTGAGGAGTTTTATTGGGAACATGGAGGGAGATAGATAAAGAGAAATCCAGACCCCAAGCTAAGTGTGTTCCCCGAGTGCTCGTAAGGGAAATTGTACTCAATGCAGAGAGGTCTACATCTGGAAATACTGAGTGTATCCATTTGTAGTCCAAGTGCATCTCCCTCTCCAGTGTCAATGGTGTGGATTCAGGCTCCTTGATTACTGGCCCTGCATGGGGACAACACATAATGGCGGCCATCATGTAATGGTAGCAGTGGTGGGCATCACAATTTATTTGACATTTGTTTACTAGGATGGTTCAACTGGGGTCAGAAAGAACAAATTTTGAGTGGAGGCCCAGGTAGAAAAGCTCCATTTACATACAGACATGCAAAAACTTTATACAGAAAACATAAAATTACAAAAGTTACAAGCAAGAAAGTACATTGTTATAAAGTAGATGATAACTAGACATTTATATTAACAAGAAAAACACAATATTACAAGATATACAGGTAAATGATACATAATATTACAAGATATACAAGTAAAGGGTACAAAGTCCAGAAGTACAGATGGAGAGAGAGAGAGAGAAAGAGAGATTTGGTCTGGTTTGATCCGGAGAAGACCAGTTATTTAGTAATGTCTGTTGTTGTAGGGATATGACCATTTGTTTGAAATGTTAGGACATAATTTGAATCTATCAAAAACCTTAGGCTCCACCTATTAGAAGTTACAGTGCAAACTTCCAAAGCTCCATTGAGTTAACAGAACGAGTAAACAGCTCTCAAAACACTTTCCCGTTATCAAAGTGAAACAAATGGGATGGTAATTAGACATGATATCATATCCACCATTCTTCTAAATCTGCCTAAATACTTACCTCCCTTTTGTTAGTACGATTATTTCAAATGCGACATGTCTGCACATACATTCATATATCTTACTTCTCATGCATTTTTGCAACTATAAAATAATGCTGCACGATCGCAATATGGTAACAAAACTGCCCGTTTCAGAGTGGCTGATCGCCTTAAACTGTATGTTCATTATTGCCCTCCTTGATTTCTTCATGACCTTTGACACCACAGATCATAACATTTTGATCAGCTGTACGTGTACTTAATGAGATTTCACGTTAACACTGCTTAGGTGATTTGTCTTTTACATCTCAGTCTATTCAAATTTTTTTTAATCTAGTTTTTTCATAACAGTATTATTATGTTGATATGTAACATTAACTCTTTTTTACAATTAAACATGTTCTTGATGTTTTGATCCCAGAAGACCGTTTGCAGGATATACAGTCTTGGAAGGAAATTAGTCATATTGAAGTCAACCTAGCTAAGACTGAGGCATTGTTAGTTTAGATGGTTCTGTGAATATCAGAGGGTGCACTTCTCTTTTGTCTTTAATACTAAGAATAGTTTAAAATTTATGTATTCCATGTGGAAACTGAGAGAGCTACTTGACAATGTAATAACACTTAATAACCAGCTGTGGTGTTTGCTATGTTATCATACTATAATTTTAGAGAATATCTCTCATTTCAAACATCACTTGCCATCAGACCATATCTCTGGCCCTTGAATGTATAAACTTCTATCTAGATTACTGCAATATTCTTTACTTTTGGGCTTATTTATGGTAATATCACATGCCTTCAGTGGGCTCAGAACTCTACTCCCAGTGGGTTGGCTGGTTCTTCAAACAGCAGTCCTGTCATTCATGAACTGTGAAAATTGTACTGGTTATGTCTTGCTTTCTGCTGTTTTACACACCAGTCCTATCATGTGTGGATTTTGAGAAATGCTCTGCTTGCCTGTTACAGTGTTTCTTTTTATAATCTTAATTCTGATTTAGCATTCCATAAGTATTCTAGATTGCATGTATTTATAGGAATATGTCCTACATCACTATCAATCAGGTAATGAAGATTGGGGTACTATTTATTCCCAGGACTCAAAGACAATCATTTAGCTACTACTTGGTATCTTTCCTACTAGACTAACTTCTCTGATTTTGAAATGTGAGATAGAGGCCTCTTTTCAGAGATCAAACAAATACTATTATTTTTGATGAATCTTTGTTTTTTAACCCAGCATAGGAGTCGTCATATCCATTTTAATGCAGGTTTATGTGTATATTACCAAAGCAGTCTGTGGTTTCTTTGCTTTTATGGCATTTGTTCTTACTGATATGGTTCAAGACCATGTTTGCCTGTGTTTTGTATCACTACTTGCTTCATTCTTAGAACATATATAGTTTATAGGCTTCTTTTCTAGAACATATAGAGTTTATAGTTTCCATTTCAAATTAAATGCTTTTCTGAAGTGATTGACAGGACAGTGAAAATTGTTTACTAGACTGTTTTCCATTGTAAGAAGTTCATTCTTCCATATGAAACTTTTTTATTTAAGTTGATTCTAGAAGCTGGCAACACATTTGTCCTGCCTTGATGATGAAGATAATATCAGGAGTTATGCTTTCAACTTTAATGGACAGAAGGATAGGAGAAAGTTAAAGGGGTAGATGGTAGCTAAGCAAATGTTGGGAATAGAGGTCCTGAGTTTGTGAGATGATGTTTTTGTGAACAATCTGTTCAATTTGACCAGTAAGAGGAAAAGAAGGTGTGAGAGATGGAGTATTAAAACTCATTACATCCAAGTGACGCCTCCAGGTGCATCTGCAGTTAACTCCTACTGACGTCTCTAGGGATCAAATATTGCTTGTTCATATTTGCATTAATAATTCCAAAACCATGCTATGTACAAGGTTTTAAAATATTTTGTCTTAAAGCTTACAGAATGACAAACTCAAATGCATTAATATTTGGCCTGTGTCTACCGCAGATAAATAGATATCAACTGTTGTTTGCATAATATTCATTTATACAGATAGAATTTTCACATTTTTCTAAATATTTCAACAACCAAGTAATGCAGAAATAACTCCTTAGTCTCATATGAAAGCTCTAAGCTAGATGAATAAAATGATGATTTGTATGTGTGTAACTGGAGTGATTGCTGAGATATTGCAAGTTGTTTACAAAATATTACAAATGTAATAGTTACTGTGTTTACTGTGACTTATAAAATTCAGTTCAAGACCTAGAGCCTAAAAAATAATACCACTATACAAATAGTTTGCGCTGAAGAGTTTGCAATTTATATTTCTTTCATATCCCCTATGGTTCCAGAGATATGAGCATTTGTTTGAAAGGTGAGGATACAATTTGATTCTGTCAAAAGGCTTAGACTCCGCCCACTGGAAGTTACAGTGGAAACTTCCTGAGCTCCATTGAAGTGAATGAGTTTTAAGAAAGATGTGTTGGAAGAAGCTGGGGTAGGTAATATATCCAAGGCAGAACAAAACAATATGGGGATATAATGAGGTAATGAGGTAAACGAATTGGCTAAGGATTGTACAAAGACTTGTTAGATCATAGTGTTCCCTTTTCTACAGGCAAGGAGGGGGATATTGGAAGTTAAATTATGAGATGAAAGAAAGGATAATGGTGGTAGGGGACATCTGAGACCAGATCATAGGTCCGTACAAAGTATGGTTTGTCTTCATGGTGTGGCAGGGTGAAACCATATAGGGTTAAAATAATGGGAGATGGATATATAAATAGGATGGGACAGGAGGTAGATGGGAATAAAGGGCAAAATGGACTTGAGCATATCATTCTGAATGTGTTTCAAGGCAAGATATTGTTTGGAAGACCAAAGGTTTAATTTAATGATCATGGTGGTATGGGTTGCAAAGACTTGTAAGATGAAATATGTAGCTGAGGAAGAAGAAGTGAGGACAGGTATTAAAAGGTAGTTTAGGAATACTGACAAGAGGCTTAAGGGGATATGGTTAAAACCAAAACTGAGATAGTCTAGGAAAATGGTTGGAGGATTTTTAAGATATTAAGGTAAAATTATATATGCTTGAGAGAAAATATCATGTAGTAATGTAGTAAGGCCCTGTGAAGGAAACAGTATTGACATTTGGATGAAGAGTATCATTTCAGCAGTAGCAGGCTAGATGTAGAAAGTTTTAATGCACTGCATAGTAATCATAGGCTGAGTAGTAATAATTATTGTTGTTTTAGATAGCTTTGCCAAACTTTTAATGTCTGGGAGAGACAACTGCAAGACAATAACCAATAAAAGGAAAACCATGAGTTATAGATTTCTGTATTTGTGCATAAAAGCAAAATGTGAGCAAAAATAAAGAATGTTTTGATGTTATCTGTATTCAAGAAGCTCATTCAAGTGTTTAGGAGAGGAGAAACTATGTTCACGGTTGTTTTGGTTGCACTTTAATCTATCCGTTTATCTGTAGCTGCAATGTAATTTTTTTTTATTTGCTCTTTGTTGAACCAGTTGAACCAGCTGTAAAGAAAATTTAAATTGATGAGTATGTAAAAAAATGTGTTCTGATTTATCAGCAAAAAAAAAAAAGTTATCAATAAAAAACAAAATACTTACCACAGAATATTTTGCTTTTATGCCCCATGCTTTAACCTTCTTTCAGACTCCTGCTGCAGCAAAACTACACTGCAACTAACTGAGGCGAGAAAGAGATTTCAGTGCTGGTGTTATAGATCAGATTAAGAGGATTATTGCCCATGTGTACTAAATGTATGCAGTTTGATCTATGCAGTAAAACCTGAATAACATTATTTTAGAACAGCTCCACTCCATGGCATCAGATATAATTTTAATAAATATTATACAACTGAGTAAGGGGAAAGAAAGATCATATCTCTGCACATTAAAAATCATGTTCCCCAAGGTATAAATAATTTAAACTCCATTATTAAAATATCAAAATATGGGAAGAAAATCATCAGACAGTGACTATACCAAGTTAGCATTTATTTATCGATATTTAGTGTTAAATATTTATCATTTTGTGAAAAATACATGATGTCTGATTGCAATGCAGAGGAATCCCTAGCATGATCATGAGGGTGTGTTAGTGTTTCTAGAAAATATAAATGCAGACACATGCAAACACTCACTCTTACATACACAATTGTTGCATATAAGGTGTTTCCATACAAAAATTCTGTATTTTAATATAGCATTCATTTTCTATCTTCATTTCCTGAAACATACTGCACATATTAGCTGTGACATTTACTTATTCTGAAGTTAAAATTACATGCAGTGCAAAATACAGTTATGATAAAATCTGTTCATTCGGAGCTAGGTTTTAAGCTTAATCTCATAGACACACCAACTGTTATGGAATTATATCGCCTGATTTTCTTTGCACTTATTTTATCTGATGTTTGTCAATGCATGTAATAGTACAGAGCAAGGGAAGTAGTCCAACATAGCACATATGCTATGGGCCCATATGCTATATGGCACTTTTAGTATAGGAATATATATTGCGGGGAACTGGTGGTCAGTTGTGCCACCGTCACTGAGCAAAGTGACATAGCAAATTTACTGTCTGATAAATTTAGTTCAAACTTAACCCCCAACTCTCCTTACCTCCCCCCATGAAATATCTACTAGCATACCCCCCTCCAAATTATTAGTAGGAAGCAGATTCTGGCAGCACTTGCAAAGGCCAAAAATGCAGCCTCGACGGGCCCCAACGATATCACAGTATGCCTCATAAATAGCTTGAACCCGTCAGGACCTCTTAAGTCACTTTATAACTTTAACCTCAAAACAGGCTTTGTTCCATGAGAGTGGAGGACTGCAGTGGTTATCCATCTTCACAAGGGTGGACTGTCACATGACTCACAGGGAAGGTCATGCCTACTAAACCTGGTGGAATTTTTTGGAAGGTCACCAAGGAAATGGATGAGGGGAAAATGGTGCTTGTTTCCTACTTGGACCTGGATAAGGTGTTCTATATAATACCTCACTCAGGTAGGTGACAAACTCCTGAACTGGGCATAAACCCTATATAACTAACTAGTTCATTAGCTGGCTAACAGACAGGACCCAATAAGTAAGGATCAGTGACACCACCTCCAATAAGAGACCAGTTATCAACAGGATACCTCAGGGCTTTGTGCTTGGACCACTCCTATTTGGCAGCTACTTCATGGAGATAGAGGCTAATGTCAAGGTCCTTTAGCTGACCAAGTTCACAGATGATTGGAAATTGGGAGAAGTCAAGGATTAAAACTCAATGCCAAGAAATGCATTATAGTACATTTTGGGAAAACTGCCACCGAAAATGAATTACTCCATCAGCAAGACAGCCCTAAGAGTTGACCTGGTAGTCAGAGATCTGGGAATATATGTAGACAGTAATCTGGCCTTTGACTAACATGTGGCCACGATAGTAAGAAAATCATTCTAGGTTGCCTTATAAGTAAATGTATGGCATCCAGGTCCTAGAAAGTTAGAGTACCAATTTATTAGCCCCATCACTGAGTATAGTGCCCCCCTCAGAGTGTATCTGATCAGACAAATGCAACAGCTGGAACACCCACAAAATTTCCTTACCAGGAAAATCTAGAGTATAAACATACTGTCCTTTATGGATTGCCTTAAAGCCCTGTCTCTATGTTCTTGTTTCCTCAAGGTTACTGCGTGGTGAGCTAGGTCTTCCATACAAGACATTCTCGGATCCAGCTCTGATAAACCTTTTGCACATCCACAAAACTAACAGCATCAGAGCCACTAGATCCAAGGCTTTACATTTTGCTTGTGACATAAATAAGATACATTGTCAAGATAAAACACATATTGCCACAATGTACACTACAGTGCTGAATGAATCTATTCCAGAAGGATTTTCAGCTTTTATCAAAGAAATTGCTGGTCAACAGGGAGAATACACCTTTCTGATGCATACAGGGCTGGTACTTCACATATCATTAAGGTAAACAGACAAAAAGGGGCTTCATTAGACTATAACATGTAGTTCATTGCTATACTCACTATATGCTAAAGAGTGGCTGGGCAACTCTGTCAGGGAGAGAAAAGCTGTACAAGCGGTATTGCTTCATCTCAAAGCAGTGTAATATTTTTCAAATGAAATAACATACAGCATGGCAAGTAATGTCAGACCTTAACACTCAACTATTCAGAAGTTTCATTGTGGGATTATACTGTCCCACCACAATTAACGCTGTGTACAAAGGGCAAAAGATCAATCTGTATAACCCATCGGAGACAATGGAATTTCTTTACCTCATAGATAAAACAAAATGTAACAACTAAGATTAATCCATAGAACCAACATTACAAGTAAAGGCGTGGCATTCAGGTCCAAGAAAGGTATAGTGTCACCTTATTCAGCCATTATTTACACATCATTGAGTATAATGCACCCTTCGACATGTACCTGACAAGACATATGTAACAGTTGGAACACACAAAGGCTCCTTACCAGGACAATCCAAATTATAAACACATTGTCCTATACGTCTCACCTTAAAGCTCGACCTCTATTCTCTGCCTCCTACAGGTTACTGACAGATGATCTATGTCTGACATACAAGGCATCCTAGGATCCAGCATTGATAGATCTTTTGCACATCCACAAAATGAATAGCATCAGACCCACTTGATCCAAGGACTTAAATGTTTCTTTTGACACAAAATAAGACATGTTGGCAAGAAAGATATGTGTCTCAGAGGATCCCAATGCTCTGGAACAGGCTCCCCATCCATGTGAAGCAGATTCCATCCCTAACCCTACTGAAGTGTAACACTGACAAATTGATAGGAAATATAAAATAAATCCCAGGTCTGCCCCACACACATTTCTCAAATAGACAGAAACAGACAGTAATGCCCAAGCTAACATATCTCCCCCCACATAACCTGTAGAAACTTGCTAACCAACATACTCCTTTTATATTAAGTGCCCATGATACATAGGGACACACTTCGGTTGGATTGCATGGTTAGGCTTATAAAGGTCCTGGTGGTCATTAGCCTAGTATATAACTGTTAACCTATGAACCTTTACATGAACAGAAGGAATTGGACTAGTCTACTAACATTCAACGCACTGGTAGGAGAGCTTTTCTCTTGCTAAAGTACCCAAAATGGAAGTTGTATAAGTGAGGTAGGAAAATGAACAGAGGGTGATGTCAACAAGAAGACAAAGGAATCCTTATAGGTAGTTCCTCATGATGAAACAAGATGGATGTAGTGAGGAAGAAAGGATATCTGCCAAGATATAATATTGAATATAGAAGACTGTCAAGACAAAGATGGAGCACTAGGAAAGGATGGGATAGGAAGCAATTGTAAGGTAAAATGTGACACACTAAACCACTCCTGAAGCAACATTTTTCAGGTGATTTGAGTGAGATTAATGACTTTCAGGATCACAAGGAATCTTGCAGTGGCTGCAGAAATCCTCAGGTAAAATCTGCTGAGATAAGAGAGAGTAACTGATGTCTTAGATATGTCAAGAAGAAGACAGACTACGGGTACCACTAAGGTTAGGGAAGAATAATTACAAGGCTAAAATGCTCCTTAACTGTATACTTTTCATAGAAGTTATTTGACGTCATTCCTTTTTGGTGTGTGTGTGTGTGTGTGTGTGTGTGTGTGTGTGTGTGTGTGTGTGTGTGTGTGTGTGAAGTTAGAGATATTGAAGGTATTTTTTCAAGTTTACATAATAAACTTGCACAATTTTCAAATGATCGTTTTGTGTTAGATTAAGCCTTATGGCATAGATGGAGAAAGAGTATAACAAGTGTAAAAGCTTTGAAAACTTAGAACCCAGAAATGTAAAAGGAATAACAACACTGATGAATGATTCTTAAGTTCCAGTGTTCCAGAACAGACTCTGCATCCATGTAAAACAAAGATCATCACTGTCAATATTTAAATGCAAACTGGATCTGTGGATCAGAAATAGAAAATTTACCAATGGTTTATCACATGCATGGACTCCCACAAATCATCTATGGTATTATCCCAGTTATTCTCATTAGGGGTAAATGTATGGACAATCAAACACAAAATAGGATACATTTATTCAAATTAGTTAGGTCAGCAAGATCAGCTAGCCCATTGCATACCTATGAACTATGAACCTAGCTGATGTGCCAAGATGACTGCTGGTTATTTAAAGTTTCAAATAGTATTTTGCACCAATAGACAAGACCATGACAGCAATTCTATTATATCATTTTGCACTAGCTGGTGAAATTAAAAAAAATATTTAGGGGGAATGTTTCCTATGTGCTATTCCTGCCTGATTCTCCAGCTCAGTTAACAGAAACTAGAGTTCATGGTCAAATATAGATGTGGGTTAAGCCAATGAGCATCATGCAGGATGTGATGCATGTCACAGTAGTTGCAGTAAAGTATATTTTGAGCTTCTGATTCCCTAGAAAGTTATAATATTTAGAGGCTAACAGCTATATCATAAGTTTGAGAACGCTTTGAAGGGATGTAGAATAATCACTATCTTATAAATAAAAGAATAATAAATACTTTTATAGTTTTTTGCTTAAGTACAATTACGTGACCAAAGGTCAGGCAGCATTTTCACAGCATGCATTTGGTGAAGATCCCACTGCAAATAATAGAAAGTAGGCAGACATGAAGAATATATTTTATAATAACTGTTATCAGATATCAGCCCTCCACAGACATCACCAAAGTGGTAATGCTATGTTATGTCTTCTACGCTAATGTGTGCTAAGCCTAACTGTGCCACCCCCTCAACTGTAACCCCAGACTACACCTTACAAAAAAAAAACCTTCCTGTAACACTACCATAATCCGGACAAAATGGAGGCTAGTGTTTGGTGGTAGTGGGGTTAATATAAAGATCGGAAAAGGAAACATTTTTCCTTTTTTGATCTTTCACATGTTCAGTGATTTTTGAATTCGATCTTATGTATAGGTGATCTTATATTTGTTTAGTCAGTTTCATTTTTACAAGTATTTTGTGTTTTCTAGTACTATAACAGCAATGGACCATTCCTAATTCAAAGTATCATTAACGTTCATGAACTTAGTATTGTTTCAGTCTTTGATGTTAGGCAAAAATACTCTTCACAGAACCCGCAAAGTGCCCAGTATCGACTCCTTCTGTAATTCATATGGAGTTACATGTACTGGCAGTATATCTAAATATGACTGTAATTTTTTATTTTTTTTTTTATGAGACCTATAGCTCCAACTACTATTAGGAATGTCTGGGTATCCTTCTTCCACATTTCTCTCATTTTTGCCTGCAAATCCTGGTATTTTATGACTTTGTGTCTCTATGTATATGTAACACAGTGTGGTCACTGGGTGTAGATATTTCAGTGATCGGTTACTTTTGTCTTATTTTCATGGACTGCTGTATCTGGTTTTCACACATCTATTTTTGTTGATAATGGGTGATCCCATGTGATATATACTCCATCATTATCTATAAAGCTTTGTGTCTTACATTTCCAATGGTTCTCAGCTGCTTCAATGTTGCAATGTATGCACAGTCCCAAATGCAACAGTATTACCACACAATTATGCCTTTCAGTATACAGATTTTCTGCCATTAGTGCATCACACCCAGCAACAAGATGTGTGACTGTTTCCAGTTCTGTTTTTACAAAACCTGCATTTGTCTATTTCTGCCACACATTCAGTGGAATTTGTAAATCAACGTTTACCTAGTTCACTATCCTTGGCTTCCAATATTAACCTTTCATCTTTTGTTTTAAGTTCACCTCTCCTTAACCATTCCTGTATCAAATCCTGAGCGACATGAGGTTGTTCCAAAAGTTTTCTGAACTCACAACTGCATGTATATATAAGCCTCTTCCACATTTCTTGCCTTCTCATCTGATGCCTCTCCTTATAGTCTTTCTTTTGGTTTTGGCACATTCAGTTGCTGTCTAATTTTCATCTACTTCTGGTTTGATTACCATTCCTGCTTGACAACTAAACAGGGAAGTCATCTTAGACTTATTTTCCTCATGTTTTAAAACTTTCACTATGTTTAGATCTGGTGAAGACAGCAAATATGTATGCAGGTCTATGATTGTAGATCTATGCATGTAGTCAGTTTTGAGGAGGTCTATACCTCCTTTAGAACGAGGAATATATAATTTTGGTATACACTGATTTTTATATATCATTTGATAAGTGTGATAACTTTTTTTTCCAGTCCAACTGATCCAATACCTTTTGGGGCCAGTCAATCACCAGAAAACTTTATGTCAGAGCAGGAAGAGCAACATAGTTTATAGATTTGACATTGTTCCTAACTGTTAGGGCTGTTTTCAGTTTTAATTTTTGTCTTCTAAAATATTCCTTGCTGGTGTTTGTTTGCATTTGTTCTTGTTTTATTGTCAATCCTTCATTAATTCCCAAATATTTATACACTCCCTCCTATGCAAGTTCCTTTATCTCACCCTCCTGTCGCAGACTGATATTTTCCTGGTGCATCAGCTTTCCTCCTTTACATTTTGGATTTGCACATTTATCAAGACCAAAAGACATTCTCCTATCAACTAAGAAAGGTTTAACCCCTTGCAGTTGTGCTTTCAGTTTCTTATTTGATGAACTGTACAGTTTTAAATCATTCACAAAAAGAAGATGAAAAGCCCATACACTTGATTGTTTTCTGGGTGAAAAATTGCAGCCATGACCTAATCTTTTAAGTAGATAATGTGTTAAAGGCAAGACAAAAAAAGAGCAGCAGTGACAGAGTCTTCCTGGAATGTTATCCTTTGATTTTTTATCCAGAAGATAACAATTTCTCCTTTATCATGACTTATCTGCAGAGTCGTTTGTCACTGTTTCATGTTCATGGTAATATAATTGATCAATGTAGGGTATATTTTATACATCTGTAAGCACTCCTTTATCCATGAATGTGGGATGCTGTCAATTTCTTTTGGAAATCTTCCCGTACCATACCATACTTAAATTCTTCCCTTTTTGCAATTCCTCATTAAGACTTTAACAATTGTTTCTTTGTTCCATATGACTTTCTTTTGTTACCCTTTTATTCTATTGCCATTATTGAGTTTTCTCCTAAATGACTATAAACTCTGTAAGTATTATTTCCAGTATAAAGTTTATACATCATCGGAAGGCAAGTTATTGGTCTACAGTTTTCAAGATAGCTGCAGGTTCACTTTAAGGAGGAGTACAATTTTTCCTGTCATTAACCAGATTCGTGTCTGTTCAGGATGCACATATTAGTAGTTCTCACTCAGGGTTAAATCCCTGTGTAAAGATGTTAATACATTTAGCCAGAAGTTAGGTATTACATCGTGGCCTGGGGTTTTACATTTAGGAGCTTTTGTTAATTTTGTTTCAATATCTCTGGCCTTTACTTCATCTCATTTCATATTATGTACATTTCAGCGTCTTACTGTTTCTTTTACTTTTTCAGTCCATTTAGCAACTTTGTTATGTTCCACAAAGTCTTCACAGATATTTCTCCAGAACATGTCTATTTCTTCCTTTTTTGGTAATGTTTATGTTCCCTTAGTTTGTTTCACAATTCTCTCTAAAACTTTTTCAGGTCATCAATGAATTCCTTATTTTGTACTTTTCCTTTATATTTATCTGCATATCTGTGATGTATTTCTGCCTGTAGTGATATCTTTACTTTATTATTTGCAATAGTGTATGACAGAGCCTGGTCTGTTTTGATACTGTGCATTGCTTCTATCACATCTATCTTTGTAAGTATTTCTGTTGATCTATTCCCTCTTTTCAACTTTTCTAACAGTGACACGTCTTGTCTTAATTGCTTTTTCTTGCTCACCTTACTCATGTGTGCTAACCCTAACCCTATCCCTTTCTGTAAACTTGACCCTACACATTAAATTATTAAAAAACCTTTCCCTAACTGTATAATTATTCAGACAATGCTTGATTTTGTTTTGAAGCTCAGATTTACGGAAGTTCGAGACATTTTTTGTTTGTCATATATTTGTGTAGTAGCTCACATTTTGTCACTCATTTGTAGGTCACTTATTTGTGTTGTGGCTATATATATATATATATATATATATATATATATATATATATATATATATATATATGCATGTAAATATGTTTTTACCTACTGGCAATCCTTTTTTCTGCTAATCTTTTACCAAAAATGTAACTCTGAAAATGGTGAGCCAAATAGAGAGCCAAAAAAAAAAACTCCTAAAAATAGAGTAAAATCATTTTTTACAGGATTTGATTCTGTTTTGCAACCCCTTCAATTTTAGAGGATAAACCCACCAACCTGCCCCTGAAATTTTATATTCCAAGTCCACAATCACACCACTGTGGAGAAAAGGGGAAAACTTTGCGTGGTGTACAGTTGGCTCACAAATTACAATATGCCATGTTGAAACTGAATGTGACATAAAACCTCTGCAGTGTTTACTCATTTTGTATTAACACAAATACAGATAGTGCCAACACCCACCAGTGGTCAGACATACTTGACCTGGTACTCACCAATATGGGGGGAGTATTGCTCCCAGACCAATCTAGTGTCACAGCCTCATTGCTGTGGTCAGTCCACAAAGCTGATTCCTTTGAAATAAAAATCAACTGTGTAATCCCAGCAAACCCTGTAACAGGAACTATTTCAAAGCAAACTACTTCTTATTAATTGATATTTTGTCAAAATCCAGTGGCCCTTCCAACCCTAAATTCATAGTAACCTATGCAGAATTGTTCACAAAGACCCTTTGCAATCAGGCAAATTGTTGTATAGAGGCTGTTTTACCTACTAGAAGTAAGCCAAAAACAAACTCTAAAAACAAACCGCACTGGTGGAATCCTAACCTTAATAGAGGGAGTAATAAAAGGAAATAAGACATAAATGAAATTAGAACATCAACTGCTATAATGGTAGGAGTTCTGTAGTTAAACTAAATAGGAAAGTAAAAGGACTAATTAAGGTCAACAAGGCCAATTACGAGGTCAAGATAGCCTCACAGGCTAAAAAAAACCACAGGGCCTTATACAGCTATGTGCAAAAGCTCAAAGGCAGTACACATCAGTGTATCAAACTGGTGGTCAGTAGAGCCAACTCCACTGAGCAGAGCAACATAGCAAATTTGCTGGCTGACAAATAAATAAATGATCATGACACATAGGCACTCAACTCCATTCCCTTGCATACATGCAGCAGGTCCATACATATGCTACCACAGTCTACTACCACATTAATTTGTTGTAAAGAAGAGTGACTTACCTTGTGTCTGCAGCATTTGAGAGAACAGTAGTTTAGAAATGACTCTGTCAGATGCTCACAGTACACAACCTAGACATGGTAAGGTACAGGTTGTGTGGTGTGGCTGGCATCCTTTTTACTATGTATGTGAGTCGGAGTGAGGTGTCAAGCCATAGGTCCCTAGGTTGTCAGTGCATGCGCTATGCTTTGCAAAGGCCAGGCTGTACTGGGCATGCCTAAATCTGCCTACAGGGACAGGCTCAATGGTTTCCTCCTACGAGTCCTCCTCTGGCTGTGGGAACCTTGGCAATGGTGGGGGGCTGTGTGTCCCTGCCATGTGATGTTCCTGCTGCAGCTGTTTCCACAGGATCATATTGTCTAGCATGGCACATACTGTTAACATGTGTGCACATGTGGCTGGAGAGTACTACAGTGCTCCACCAGATATGTTGAGGCAGTGGAACCCTAACTTGAGCAGCCCAAACACACCTTCTAAGTTTTTCTTGGTTTGTACGTGTGCCTCATTATGGAATTCTTCAGGAGGTGAGTGTGAATTTCTGATGGGTGTCATCATCCATGATTCCAGTGCATAGCCAGCATCCCCCAGTAGATGGCCATACAGGATGCCCCCCCTGGCAAATGTCTGGTACAGCTGTGATGCATGCCAGGTGTGGAAGTTGTGATAACTGCCAGGGCTGCCATCACACACATTCATGATAATGCCCTGGGCATTGCATGCGACTGGCAGTTGATGTAGATTCTACCCTCTTCACTGGGTAGTGCTTTGATGTGCACATGAGTGCAGTCTATGGCACCCCAGTACCTCTGGGTAGTGTGCTATATGGTGGAAGAGATGCATATTGCTGGTCCTCTCTTCAAGGGTATGGGGTAAATAAATGTGCTCATTGGCATGTGTTTGTATGACATCCAGGAACTGGTGGGGTACCCTGGATGTGGATGCTTGTGAGACCCCCCATCATGTTCCCTGTAGGTCTTTGAAAAATACCTGTAGCTAGTATTCTTAAGGCTACACATATCTTTGTTTACACTGGGATGGGTTCCCCGTTGTTGGCTATGGGTCTGAGATGAGGCCGGCAGAGCTCAATGAGTTCTTTTAGTATGACCTTGACCATCCTGTAGTGCTCTACAATCTCCAGCTCATGTAGCCCCTGGAAGGTTACCCTGGGCCTGAATACTCTTCTCCTTCTCAGTCTGGGCCTGTTGTCAGTGGCTGCATCAGCACTGACCTTAGCCTCTATCACATACAGATGCAGCAGAGCAGCAGCAGCCCCTATCATTTTGTCAATTTAAATTCCCAAGTGTGTGCTCCAATGGTGCAGATTATGTTGGAAATCTCAGATTGAAGGGTGTATGCATACTTTATACTGGTGTGCTGCAGATGCCGCCTGTGCACATTGTGGGTGCTACATTACAGTTCCATCTTCTAGTTATACATTTTCTGGCTATTGCTAACATTGTCCACAAGAAATACAGGTCATCTTTCTTAATACTATTACTATTAACAACATTCAGTTGAATTAAGGACTTTGTCAAAACAAATATATCAGTATAGATCGCTTGAAGAAATTTGTTAATCTCATTCCAATATGGTTTAATATTAGTACAGTCATAAAAATTATGAGACCAGTCAGCATTAGTGGACAGATGACATCTCCAACATACCTTGTTGTTTGAATGGTTCATTTCTGAGAGTTTCTCAGGTGTCAAAAAGGATCTGTCTAGAAATGTCCAATGAAAAATCCTCCAGAATTGTGAGTAAGAAGTTAGTTTAACTGAAAATAAAATGTTTGTTTTATCTTCCATTGATAATGATACTTGAAACCCTTTAGTTAGGCATTGCCAGTAAGAATCTTTAGGAGCTGTCTTATAGACAATTAAAGTATTGTATATATATATATATATATATATATATATATATATATATATATATATATATATATATATATGATAATTAATTCTTAACATTGATATTATTATATAGAACTCCAAAAATCCAGTTGATAAATTTTGGTACGGTTTTGAAGGATGAGTTATGTATTATTTTACACAGATCCTTAGTGTATGCTCTGACACTCTGAAGAACTAACCAGTCACTAGGGGATAGGCCATAGGTTGACAATATACTTTGTGTGTTCAAAGCTTGTTGGTTTTCAATACATTGCAACCAGCAAAATAGGTTATTATTTTCCCATAAACCAAAAATCTCTCTATGTGTTTTATCAGGGAAATGCCTTGTAATAGTAAATAGTATTAACAATATATGCCACAGTTTTATATCTAAATTTGTGTTAATGAATTTTCTAAACACATCAAAAATATTGTTTATTAGTGTTAGTTTAGTTAATTTTGTTGTACTATACTGTACATTTAAGCTTAAATAGTGCTATATCGTGTTATCTTTGTCAGTTACCAAAGCATTCTTTGATAAACAATTTTCATTCATTAGCATAATGGAGTGTAACTATTTCCAACTGGAAGAATATCTAGGATTTATCCAGTTCATCACTATTTTAATTATAGATGCCTTTATATAAGTTTCAATCTCTGGGAATTTTAACCCCCCCTTGTTCCCATTTTCTGCTATGATGAGAATATGTCACTCTATTTTTTTTGGTTTACCATAGGAATTTCATCAGAGATGAAGTGCTTTCTTTAAGGATTTTCTTTCCTGGTAGAAGTATAAGGGCTTGTACTATATATATAATATTTCAGGTAACAAAACCATTTTTATCAGTTGTAACCTATCATCAAATGTTATAAACAAATTATTCCATTTGCTTATTAATGTCTTGATTAAGTCTATGGCTTTAGAATAGTTAAGCTGTAAGCTTTCCTCTATATTTTTGCCCAGTACTATTCCTAAATAGTCTACAGCTGAAACTTGGTTTCCAATAATATGATTAACTGGAACCTGTATGTTCATTTTTTTTAATAATAAATATTTTGATTTAGATTTGTTGAGGGAGAGTCCTGAGATTTTTTGGAAACGTGTTGTTACTATATCCACTTCATCTAACACTTCCTTAGAGTTGGGTAAGGTAAGTAAGACATCATCAGCAAACATCATTATTTTAGAAAAATGTTGGTCATATATATTTATACCTCTTATCTTTGGGTTATTACATATTAAAATGACACGTATTTCTATGGCCAGAGCAAATAGGATAGGGGACATGGGACATCCTTGTCTAGTACCGCTAGTGATTTGGATTGTTTTGGAAGTAAAGGGGCCTAATTTGACATATGCTAGATTACTTTCATATATTTTCTTTATCATTGTTATAAAAAATGGGGGAATCAAATAACTGTAAGACTTTAAATAAATAACCCCAATTTAAGGAGTCAAAGGCCTTTTGAATATATAGACCTATTATCAACAATTCAAGCTTTTCTCTATTGAGGTAATCTATCAGAGTTAATACTCTTTTAATATTATCCTGTGTATGCCTGTTATGTATGAAACTAGTTTGGTCTTCATTAATTATTTTAGATATGGATATTTTCAATCTATTGACCATAATTGACATAGATAGTTTATAATTATTATTCAACAAAGAACTTGGTCTATATGAGTTGCAATGATTAGGGTCCTTATTTTCTTTTAATATAGGGGAAATTAGAGAATATCTCCAAGAAGGAGGAATATTTGTAATGTTTGAACTTCAAGAAAGGTTTTATGTAGGAGAGAGGTTATAGAAGAAGGGAACAATCTATAAATTTTGATAATTAAGCCATCTATTCCAGGTGATTTATTAGACTTACTTCCTTTAATCCCATCTACGATTTCCTTTTGAGAAATGTTTTTTGTAGATCTAACTTAAGTTCCTCAGGAATTCTTGTTATGTTGGAAACTATATTCTCTAACTTCTCACATTCATTTGTACTTATTTTATCTTTATGATGCTCTGCATAATGATAATTTAAAGCTTCCAGAATGTCCCCTATGTCCGAGACTTTTTTCCTTTTCCCTTCATGAAGGATACTATCAATTATATTAATTTTTGATTGTATCTTAACTTTCATAGCTAGATTATGAAGATCCTTAGGAGAGGTAGCATAAGAATTTAATATCAGTTTTTGCATGGCTAAATTTGTTTTATGGGATAATATTTCATTGTATTTCTTATTTGCTTCTTCTATTTTCCTCATTATCTGTAGCAATTAAGTTTTTATTAGATTTAAGAGATAATATTTGATTTTGGAGTTGCTGTAACTCTGAGTCCCATTCTTTAATTTTATTTTTGTATCAGCTAATGGCTTTACCATATAGATAGGACTTAAGAGAATCCTAAACCATAATTGTGTTTGCTTCAGGTTTATAATTAATTTTTAAGAAAAGCTGAAGTTCAGAAGTTATCCAAGATTTAAAGTCTTTAATTTTTGTGATATATGAAGGAATCCTTGAAGTAATAACTAACTGAATTCCAAGTGTATTGTTAACAACAGGGAATTATGATCTGAAAAGAGACAAGGTTGTATGGAAAAATTCAAGATTTTAGAATAAAGATCTTGTGAGATATAAATGTTATCTATTCTAGTTTGGGTACCATTTCTATAGTCCTGGTGTGAGAATAGTAAAGCATTTGACCCCAAAGCATTAAAGATATCTTTTAATTTAAACATTTCTGTCCATTTTTTAACTGTTTGGCTGAGGACAATAGTATAGGAAATTTCCTATTGGTAGTTTCTGTAATATCTGTAATACAATTGAAATCACCTCCTAGTATAATATTACCTTTAGAAGTAGTTGTAATAAAGTGTAAGTGTTTTTTAGCTAGTCCAACGTCCATACCCGGGAACCAGTATAAATTAACCAGGGTCCAAATTATATTATTAAACTTACATATAACTAAGGCCATGAGTCTATCATTATCTACATGTTTGTAAATGATTTGGGGATTTAAGAAAGTCTTTTTCCATAGAATTGTTACTCCTCTGGTCTTATTTTTATAAGAAGATTGAGCAAGTATTGTGTATTCCTTAGGGTCCCACATAAATGTGTCATTTATTTTAAAGTGTGTCTCTTGGAGAAAAATACTTGAGTCTTGTTTAGTTTAAGATACCTTAGTAGGTTGGTCTCTTATATGGGTTGTTTAAACCATTAGTATTTAAGGATATCAAAGTTAAATCTATATCAGAATTCTTTAAAGACAGCAAATAATAAAGGAACTTGTATTAATTAGACAATAGAATATCAATTGTTGTATTTCTATTTATCTCAATCCAAATAACTTTCCCCATGATAGATAAAAGTAAAACAGTTGTGTCAGGCATTTCAAAACTAGAAAAACAGTTAATTAACAAATAAATTAGCATATTTCACTCTGATATAAACTTTAATACACCCTATACATGGAATGAGATACATTCCTAGTCTAGAAAACAAAACTAAATCTGCTAGACTACCTATCTTAACCATCAACCTTTGTTGGTTCGAGCCCATGAAAACAAAGTAAAAAATGGAAAATATATTATAAATTAAGAGAGAAATAGTAGTGATAAACAACTAATCAGATATTAATTCCAGTTAGGTTTTAGAGATGAGTTACATGCACTATTATTAGAAACATTCAACATTTATACCGTAATTATTCACTATGGAAGCAAAAGACATATTACGATATATATAATCTGAATTTAGTGTTTAATAGATTAAGGAAACATTAGCTTTTTTAAAAATCTAAATGATTACCCCAAATACCTAAGCATGTCATCTGTATTAGTTCTAATAAAAACTTAAAAATGGCAGAACAAATCAAAGAATCTTTTAGCATTTGTATTTACTTGCCCTCTGAATAAATTGTATCGTGACAAACTCCCACTAAATAAAAACTTCATGAGAACTGGGTGTTAGCACATAGTGAGTGTGTGTCATTCCCAAAAGATGTTAACATAGATTTTTAGAAATATTCCATAAGACATATTTGTCCTTAATTAACTCCTAAACATTTGGAATAGCAGATGTTTAAATAACTGACTAAAATCTATAATAATTAACTGGCATCAGTTAGAATGACAAAAATATAGTAAAACCATTATTTATATAAAACTTACTGTGGATAACAGGTCTTAAAAGTGAATGATTCAAAGACAAAACTAAGATAGAGATAGCTGCAAATAACTACCATAGTAATAGGATAATACTGAAACTCATAACTTGTTTGTTGTGTTATCACAAGTCATAGATATTACTGAGTTTTTCCCTGTCATAAAGTGCTAATATACTAAAATACATGACTTTATAATAACTGAAAACATGACATCTGAAATATAAATAATATCTAGGATGCAATAAGGAAATCAACATATTAAATGCAAAGTAATTATAGTTCAATCAAAATTATTCATACATATATTTGTTAGGATTTAGTATGGTGTTTGAGTATCCTTACAATTATTACCATTAGTCATAAGCATCTCCTGTAAATGTATAAGCCTATACTAAAGACTTGCTAACTGCATAGGAAAGTTATTTATAAAGATCTATTTATAAAAAACTCCAGTATATTCATTAGAAATAGTGGCTATAATTAACTGTTTACAAGAAAAAATGGGTCTGAGATGAGGCCGGCATATATATTTGTATATGTTCGATCATAAAATATAGTCACTATTATAAAAGGGAACCATGAATATGTTTGAAGAAACCTACTATGCTATATTAACCAATCAGAGACTTGACATTCACAATTAGGCTTGCATATACACATTAGATGTAATGTAATCTGATCTGCATGCATAGAATGCATGATGTCATGAGCTAAGTAAGAAAGCTTCACTTCTTAAATTTCAAACTGACATATCCCCGCCTAGCACACTACACAGTATAGTTTCCTGACCTCACTTTAACTGTGTCACAAAGTTTGCTTATTTACCGTAACAAATACAAAGTTTAACTGTCAGATGCTTCCAAAAAGTAAAGTAACATTCAATGCCCTTGTATCCAAAACAGTTTTGATAAATAATCTAAGCAGTGACTATGCCTGTGTAATAACTCAGAAGAACATTTAGCAGGGCAAAGAGCTATATATTATTTGAAATAAAGCATATCATCTTAAGGTCATAAAAGCAAAGATAGCTTACTGTTCAATTATATCATTCAATAAACCATCAATATTATACTAATATACTAAAAGCATAAACAGTTATTTAATTTGTATATCAACAAAAAAGTATAGAAATGACAAAGCAAAAAGAGAAAAAAAAAACAATAAGAAAATATTGTCATGACATACCTTACTTGAAGATTTAGCAAGTATAAAACAAATTAAAGTCCAGTTGCAGTAGATGCTTTGAGAGATTTAGTGGGACCAGCAATCTTTGACTCAGTTTTTTGTTTTTTTCTTTTTAACATCAGTCCAAGATTTATCAGTAACTCTCTTCAGAGATGCAGATGCCCATTCCATATCTTCAGGTAAGGAAATAATGTTATTGTTTTTAATAAAGGCAGCGGCTTCCTCTAGGTCATTAAATGATCTCATTTCATTCTTATATACAATTTTTATTCTGGCTGGAAAGACAAGCTGAGCTTTGATGTTATTCTACTTTAACAGTTATATTAATGGCCAAGCTTTTTTCCTCTGTTCCAAAACCCTGGTAGAATAGTCATTATCAAACCTAATTGGGTTTTGATTACATTTTAATAGACGTTTCCTACAGGCAGATTGTAGGACCAACTCCTTGTCCAAATAAGATAGAAACTTTATGACTATTCATCTGGGAGGAGTAGAGGAGGATGTTGACACTGGCTTTCCTAAAGCTCTATGAGCCCTTTCAATACCAAAGGACAGAACCGCATTTAAATCTAAAATTTCTGGAATCCAGGTATTCAGGAAATAAATAATATCTTCTCCTTCAGCTCTCTCAGGGATGCCAAAAATCCTTATATTGACCTTCTCTCCTTCTTTTACAGATCACCCACTTTATTGAGAAGCCAAGTGTTTTGTTTGATGAAAAAAAACCTTTCTGGCTTTCTTCTTCCTTCAGTCTTTCATCAAGATCATTCAGGGATGCTTCTAAGTGTGCTATTCTGAATTGATGCTGCTGTATAAGTTCCTTGAGAGAATGTGTTTGTTTCTGACAATTTTCATTGAGGTTTTGTAAATTCTCCTTAAAATCATCCATTTTTAGTGAGAGTTCTTGTAGAGCAGATGTCACAAGCTGCATTTCTTTTTTTTAAAGCCATGTCAGAATGAGAAGTCTTCAAAGTGCTCATCTGCACAAATTATATATTCTCCTTTATAATTTGACAGCAAAAACTTTCCTAAGTTCACCAAAGTTACTAATAATATTGTTTATACTTTTATCTATCAATTCTAAGTACTTTTGCTAAAATAAAATAAGTTATTTCCTGTTTTTTATATTAGTTTCATGGAGCTCTGAAAAACTGCTGCTATCAGTTGCCCATCTTTGCTCCACCCTCCGATATACCCCCTTTTGATGTGAACTACCTACTACTACCTATATGGTTCTAGCCCCACCACAGGTTGAACCTGAGGACACGGTGGCCCCTTTTGCAATTTGTTAACCCTAGCTCATTTATATACACCTAATTGCGTATGCCCTGGATACTGTACTACTCCAGGGCCTGCCTCCTTAGCAGCCACTGACACCTGCCATTATAAGACTCTACATGCTGGACACTATAATGCAATATATTTGCAAATGTCCAATTTTCATTTTTTTTTGCAATTTTATGTATTTAATTATTTATTGCCATTATGTAATATACATATAAAAACAATATTTTAATGATTTGCATTGCTTTCTGGACTCACTGGCCATAGTTTTGGCCATTTGCATGTCTACATTGCCATATCCATCCTTTTTCTGGGCTTTTATAGTCCCTGTTTACAATTTACAGTTTGGTACATGGTTCCTATCTGCGTACATTTCTTACACCACCACAGCATCTACACAGGTGCTCCATGTAGGCTTTATTGAATTCCTCCCACCATCCACAAAAATCTGTACATTCCATATATTTTCTATCTTTTCTTTCTTGCCTTTACAGTTTTTCCTTTTTATCTCCAAAATACTTCTAAGGGTAAATATAATAACATCTTCCTATTATATTTTCATGCCATATTTTCTTATTCTTTTCCCTATTTCTTAAATCTATCTTCTATAATAATATTTTCTCTTGATATAGTTTCATTTCTGTAGAAGAGATTCCTTACTTCTTTTTAAACATTTAAGCTTTTCCCATATTGATTTATATTTTTCTCTATAATCCTCATTAACAATTTTTTTTTTTTCCTGTATTCCTGTCAATATTTTATATACATTTAATGAGGCTATATATACAATTGGGTTTACTAAACCCAAACCTCCATCCTTCCTTCTTGGTCACACAAACAATTCCTCTTTTAGTAGGTTTCAATCTAGATCCTTATATAATTGCATTCAATAATTTTTTTTCACATTCTGTTGGTATCATAAACACACTTGCTAGATATTAATGAATTAATTAAACAAGCTTTTTTTTCCTATATGCAAGTTTTAATGTACTCCAGAATATACAAGTACCCCTTATTTAAGTACCATATCCTTCCATTAGGTCACTCTGTTGCTGAATACAAAACATTTTCCAAGAATTTCTGTTCCTTCTTCATTACATTGGATTCCTATTATTTTTCCAGAGAGCACCAGTCTTTTACTGTTTTACTCATTAATGCATAAACCTAACCCTTTTAGTTCTTTGTCAGGTGTCTTAATATGAGATTATCCACATAAGAACATCACTGGAATCTGAGATCTCTCTGGTGTACAATATTATAGCAATAATCCACCCCTAGGTGTGGGTAATGCTGGATTTAACCACAGTTGGTGTGGTTTGGCCAAACAAAGCCAACCGTGGGTAAATCCAGCATTACCCACACCCAGAAGTGGGTTATTGCTACTATACAATTACATTATTTAAGAAAAAAAAAAATTACTTTTCTTAAATAATGACATTATATAATGCCTCCTTGCTGCCCTTCTGCAGCTGTCTGGTATTCTGTGGCAGTTCTGATGTACTGCGTATGTGTATGCATACGCAGTACATCAGAGCTGTGGGCAAAAGCAACAGAGAAAGCAAGATCTCTGTTGCTTTTTAAAAACTATTTTGCTATGTTAAATGGGTTTAACATAGCGAGACAGCTTTAAAAAAGCAACAGAGAATCTCCGTTGCTTTTTTAAAGTTGTCTCGCTATGTTAAACCCATTTAACATAGCGAGACAGTTTTGAAAAAAGCAACGGAGAAAGCAAGATCTCTGTTGCTTTTTACGAACTGTCTCGTTATGTTAAAGGAGTTTGACATAGCGAGACAGCTTTAAAAAAAACAATGAAGAATCTCCGTTGCTTTTTATAAAGCTGCCTCTGTATGTTAAACTCGTTTAACATAGCGAGACAGTATGAAGCAACGGAGATCTTGTGTTCTCCATTGCTTAAAAAAAGAGTTATAGTAATGGAAAAAGTCTGGGCAACCGGACCTTTTTTCCATTACTATAACTGATTTACAACGTGCACGCTGACCAATCAGCATGCACGTTTTTGAATATTATTCGGGGGTCGTTGTATAATTAGCCTCCTCAAATGCCAGATTTATCTTGGTAACTACTCCAGTCATAATTAATGTAAATATAATATTACTTGCAGGACATCCTTGCTTAATACCACTTTTTATTTCTATTGTCTCACTTAACTAACCATTAACCATTAGTCTCACTTTATTTTTGTTATATACAGATTTCAAAATGTTTGTCATTTTATTACTTGTATTATATTCTTTCGAAATTTCTGATAATGCTTCATGCTGACTCTTGTCAAATGCTTTACATACATCTCCTACTGGTACATTCAATTGTGTTTCCCTATTTATTACACTATCTTATTAACATTATTCTTTTTTTATACCATTTTCACAAAAGTCTTATAATCAACATTGTTTAATACTAGTGGTTCGCCATTTAAGCTCCAGTTTTAGGCCACCCTCCCACCAGGGAGTGGTCTCCAGTCCATTCTTTCTCCCCTTTTCCATATACATTTCATTGCACCCATACATATTTTTTTGTTTACACCTTTGTCAAACTATTCTTTCAACACTTCTAAAAAATACTCTTTTTGCCATTCTTGCATGTCTTTATATATTAGATACTCAAGTCCATTTAAACCTGTAGCTGCTTCTGTATTTACTGTTTTCAACACATTTTTAAATTCTATCATTGTAATATTTTCTTCCATTCTCTTATTGTCTTTTTCAGTTATTTTTTTAAGTTCCATCTATTTTTTCTTATAGTGTCACACATGGAAAAAGTTTTCAAAATATGTCTTTTATCTGTTTGCATTACTTCCTTTTTTTGTGTATACACTATACATCCTTCCTCATTCCTTAACTCTCTGATTATTCTTATTTTTTCTTTAACTCTTTTACTTAGATATTGTGCTATTTCATATTTTCTTCCTTGTAAAATATCCTTGTTTGAATAACATTTTTTTTAAATTTTCTATTGGTTTATTTTGTATAGCATTCTCTCTTTCTCCAGATACTCTTCTTTATTGTCTAATATGTTTTTAAAGATCAGGTTACTCATTTCATTATATTTTTCAAGTATCTTGTATTCTTTTTGTCTTTTGCCATTCCAGTACTTCTTTTCTATGTTCGTCTTTTAAACTAACTCACCACCTTGTCCAAACTTCATAAAATCCTCTAATGTTTATATAATCCAACCATAGCTGATGTATTATTTCCTTTACATACTTATTTAGCTCCAATTCATTAATTCGTTTTATCCCTCTACCTATTTTTATACAGCCTGTTCTTTGTCTTGCTCCACATCAATAAAGAAACAACACACCAAATCAACCTTTGATGACCTTTTATTGAATTCATAAAGCATCATAACGTATTGCATCATAACTTTATTGCATCATTTCAATTTATAAATCACAAGAAAACATCATTTTAACCATTCATCAGAGCAGTGTATCTCCACTCACTCTGCCTGAATAAGCAGCATCCTCACGTCCACTCACATATTCTTAGTAATCAAGCAGCGTCCAGCTGCTCACTTTCAGCCCAAAATCATTACATCAGTCCAAACACCAAAGGGGGACGCAGCATCCAACAGCTTACTTTCATCCCAAAAATTCCTTACACCAAACCAAACACCAGAGGGGGGACAGAAGAGAAACAAGCCTGCCCTTCTTTTCTGCCCACCTGCCTGATCCAGGCTGTTTCCCCTCAGCTAATGCCAACTGTTCACCAAATCCTCAAAAAATAAACCCAAATGCAAACTTAACAAATCTCATCCAAATTCATTCAGGTGGACCCCATCCTGTCTGAACCACACTGGGTCCCTATCAGCAAAATCCATGTGCTCTATCATCTGTTTGCCCACTGCCACCAGCTGCCTCAACAACCTAAAGTTAACAACTCATCTTGCCTGGTCTACTGCCATAAAACTGTTAGCATGCCTCCAGAACAAATGGGGTATTATCTCAGACTACACAATACTCATCTTCAGGTACAACTTTTTTAAAGCAACCAAATCTTCCCTTATCTGGTACACCAATTGCCACTTTGGATTTAAACTGTAGTCATTCCCTGCCAAGTGTATCACAAAACTTGAGGAAGCCTCATCTGGGATTGTATGCCTGCAAACACCTGCATAAGCCGATTCCACCTGAGACCTCTAATGCCATGCCATCTGATTCTCCACCTGAACAGATGCAAACCTAAATCACTAACATTCATCCTAACTGCAGCCCTCTTCACTGCCCAATAAACATAAGAATGGACTTGGATGGTAATCTCCTTACCTAACCAAAAAGAAAAAAGAAACTATTAATGAAAATCTCATTATTCACTATTTAATAAAAGACAAAAAGGCATTTGAAGAGCAGTGCCCCACCCTCTTAATGACCTCAACCAAACTACCTTCCTTCACTAAATACGAAGCTCTACCTATATAAAAGGAATGGGTGGTAAACCTCTCACACAGAAAACCCACACAGTGGAACTAACTACCTGTTGTCACCTTACCCAGCCTTGATCAAAAAACAAAATCATGTGAACTTTTCCTATTGGATGCTAGCATCCACGAGGATATGCTTCTCCACAGCAGTGAACGTATATCTCCTCTGATTTGCTCATATTGCTGTAACATGATTTCCCCTAAAATTACCAATTTTGAGAATTATTTCTCTAACTCAAACCAGAGAGAATTTAAATTCATTAGAAAATATATTCTAATCAATACTAACATTAAGAAGTACAGAAATTATTATGCATCTGACATTCACCAGTTTTGTAACCAAGAAGTTATTCCCCAACTTATGTTGTGTGCAAATGTTTATTTCTTTTCTTTTTCTTTCTTTCTTGGCTTAGGAGAGATTGCATTAATTGTATAGTTTCTGTGCAGGCCTATAAAGGTGTCTGGGGGGGAGGGTTCTGCTCTGCTTGGTCAATGCTAGTTCACTTCCTGAAATGCAATAAATGTGTATGCAGCTTGGTCCTGTGCATTGTGACTGTCAGCTACCACAAGCTGTAAAAAATATGTTGTTTAATTTCCTGAGTACAGGATATGAAATGGTGACATCTAGCAAGTAATATCACTGATCTTCTCAGTGAAGTAATTTTAGTAACAGAGTTATGTTACCTGTGCCACAGTACCAATTCTAGAAGCTTTTTCAATGAACAGCGATATGATGAAAAAAATTTCTGTTTGTATTTTAATTGTATATATTTTAAACTATTGGCTTTGATTCTGGCTTTCTGAATGATTCAAAATCTCAGCTACATTCAGTGCCGAAAATGCAACAGTAAGGCAGTTGCAGTATGTTTTTTTTTTTTTCAAGTTATTAAGATGTTAGAAAATCAGGCTGATCAGCTCATAGCTCTATAAAGAGCATTACTCCATGCATGTGCAAGTCTCAAAAACATTATGTATAAGTTTGTACCACATAAATGAGCAGCATCAAGCTCATTGCATCTGCACTGCCTGTGTACAAAATTTGAGGTACTAAGTGTGTATTGCACACTACTAGGTGCTTGAATTGCTGAAGCACATTTTAGTGGGTCTGTTTCACTCCCCTGGAGTCTCACTTTCAGATGTTAGGTGTCAGTCTTTACTGAACTTTGGTTAAAAGTGACATAATCTGTGAAAGCTCAGTGCTGGGCCCTAAGATAATTTAAGAAAGAGAATATTTTTTCCTAACCTGTAATACAAAACGTACTGGACCAGACTGAAGGGAGCTCTTGGTGGTTTCCTTATGAAGATAGACATTTGGACTGATCTCGAGGATGAAGTAACAATTAATTGGCATCCAAAAACAGGGTAGCAGTATAGGCAATGTTTAGTGACCAGCAGCGACTACAATGCCACCAACTTGCACAGTGGGTGGCAGAAGTTAAGGGCAGGAGGCCAGTGATCTTCTGTAAGTATGTCAACTTCATTATTATTGCAATATTAATATCTCCTAAGCACAGTTAAACACCATGGAGGTCATGGCATGCTTTAGTTTTCTGTAAATTTATTGAACAGTAAATTATTCTCCAAACCTTATACACAACTGCACTGTAATATATAGCATTTTTATACCTGCAGACTGGTACTGTGGCTGGATCTTTTAAATGTTGTACATTTCATCAAGTAAGCAGTCAACATGATGTACATCTAAGGATAAATGTTTGCACATCATTACAGTATCACAGAAATGTGCCCTTATTGATAATTGATTGGCAACAGATTATATGGTTCAATGTACAGTTCCCTGAACTTCCTCCCACAAAAAAGAGCCCTTATGAAAACTATGGACCAAAATGTACTTTGTCACGCTAATGCTATTGCAAACCACTTTCCAGAAATGTGACTAGCAGCTTGCTGCAGTTAAAAAGTTAAAATACCACTCTTGAAGCACTTCACTACTTTAGCCATGGCTGCAAATTCTACAGAGGCATTCATTTCTGAATGCTGGTACTGCCTTTCTACCCCATCAAAATCTGACAGTTGTGTCTCCAACCCCTTGCAATCAAAGCATATGCCTTTTTCATCCCACCCTAGCTATGTTTCTGACTGGAAATGTCCCATCTCTTTATAAGTTCATAGGTTGATAGGTATACACTAAGCTAATGACCAGCAGGGCCTTTTCTAAGCCTAGCTATGAAATCCATCTCAAATGTGTCCCTGTGTATCATGGGCATGTATTAGGAGGAGGCATATTGGTTATGAAGTTCCTAGAGGTTATGTGGGAGGTATTTTAATTTGGACATTACTATCTGCCTCTGTCTATTAAAGACATGGGACCATACCTAGGGTATAGTTCCAGTTTCCCATTCATTGGTCAAGGTTATGATTAAATAGAGCAAAGGATGAACTCTGCTTCACATGGATGGGGAGCCTGTTCCAGACCATAGGGATCTTCTGAGACACTTATCTTTCTTGTGAACACATCTTATTTGTGTCACAAGTGAAATTTAAATCCTTGGATCCAGTGATTCTGGTGCTTTCTGTTTCATGGATGTACAAAAGATCCAGCGGACCTTTTTCCAGGCATAGATTGCCTTTCAGTAACTTGTAGGAGACAAAACTATACAGATAGGGCTTTATGCAACAATGTTTATACACTGGAATCTACTGGTAAGGAACTTTTGAGGGCTTTACAACTGTTGCATATGACACCCTTGGACGCACCCTTACTTATAAGTTGGGTTAGTACCATGAATACACATTAGACAAAGATAAAATGACTGTCTATGTATGTTCTCAGATCCCTGACAACTGGGTCAACTCTTAAGAATGTCTTATTGATGAAGCTTGGGGGGCAATATTCCCAAAAGGCACTGTAATGTATCTGTGATTTTTGGCACCAGTCATTTGTCTGAGTTAGACCCTCTTGTAAAATGTTTAAGGCATGGTTGGAATCAATAATAGATCCCAATTTTAAGTCATCTGAGAACTTGGTCAGCCAAAGGCTCTTGACATCAGCCTTTACCTCTGAGAAATAGATGTCAAATAGGAGTGGTCCCAGCATGGAGCCCCAAGGTACCCTGCTGGTGCCTGGTCTCTTGATGGAAGTGGTATCACTAATCCTGACATTCTAGGTGCTGTCTATGAGCCAGCTGGCAGTCCAGCAAGTTATGTAGGGGTGTATGCCCAGTTCAGTGAGTTTGTCAACTATACCCAAGTGAGGTATTGTATTGAATGCCTCAGCCAGGTACAGGTAGGTGGTATGCACTCTTTTTCCCTCGCCGTTTGACTTGATGGCAAGACCAGAGCAGGATAATGTCGAATAGAATGACTGTTGATGATGATGCTGTTACTCTTGTAGTCACATCATAGCTTCAGGACAGAGGCACCTAGTCAGAAAGTATAATGGCAGGGACCTGTCCACCCAAACAGGTTGAAAACTCCATAGTCAGTTACACAGACTCACATATATTGCGTCATGAGGAAATGTCATTACAAGATGTGGGGGAATCACCTTCTAGATCAGTACCTCTTTTTTTTGTGGACAGGTTGAACCTCTGGAGGAAGACACAGCAATGTCTGAGGTTCCATTACTGTCTGTGCAGTCTAAGCACAGTGTGCCATATGAAGACATTGATCCCTTCTGGTTCCAGAGAAATGTAAGGCCTTGTCAACAACGCTACAGATGTGCTTTGAAATAGTTCAGGCACAGGGTACTGACATTGAGAATAAGGTAAAAAATGGTAGCATGTACGTTAGGAAATTCCGCTCTACTGGGAATGGAGGCCACGGACAGTGCCTTAATGATTCTTAGGCAGAACATGATTACTGAAATGGCTTTTTTGTCAGCCTTTATCTGCACACTAGTGAAGACTTACCAGACACACATTGTTGGACATGGGTGAGTGCAGATGGATGGGCAGGTTGGACAGTGCATGTAACACAACAAAGTGCTGCAAGCATGTATGTGGATTCACCCAAGAATAAGGCAATTAGGCATTGTGAGACTTTTTATCACATAGTAAGACTCTGAGTCACATGTTTGCTTACAAACTATGGGGCCATCCAACACTATCAATAAGGATTATTACATGTGGCACAATTCATATCTGACACACAGTCACAGCATTAAAGACTGTAGTGCCTACCATGAGCAACAAAACTCCAAAAGGTGAAAGAAGGAAGCGCAGTAAGTAACAAACCACCTAGGTGATGAGTGACGACATTTGCACTTACCGGCATGCTGGAAAAAACCAATGACAACACAATAAATCAATGAGGGTGATGGTACTTGCAGTGTAAGAAAAAATTGTAACTGCAATAGCACTGAGATTTTTTTTACCACGGCAATGCAATTATTCAATATGTCTCAAAAGTATTTCACATCCTCAACTACTTTCTAAACACCACACCTGGTGTTCTAACTTTCACTTTTGCCACTGACCACTAAACAGTGTGCAAATGGGGATGGCTGTGGCTTTATGAACTATATATATGTGCATAGCGTGTAGAGAAATGTTTGATGCAGCATAGCCCACAGGTAACACTGCATGCAGGAAGTATTAACTTTTTACTGTTATATCATGGCCATAGCTATGGACAAGATGTTGCCAGTTCACTTGCACTGTTGTGTACCATGCATGAGGTTTGAAGGATGGGTTGCTATTGACTGGCCACCCTCATTATCATCACTGATGGAACAGAGGATAGATGAAGTGGCACCACCACTGTTGTCTACTAGCTGTGGCAGTTGCATATCATAGTGATGCAGAATCATGTTATGCAGAATAGAATGGGCAGCAGATATTCTACATGCAGTAGCAGGATCATACTTAGGGGCCCCCTCAATTCACTTAGGCAACAGAAAGGGTTTTTCACAAGTTTAAACACTGACTGAGAGACTCTCCATAACCGGAAAGGGCAGTACTAAAGTGCTCCCCTGCATCACACTGTGGATTATATACTGGTGTCATTAGCCAAAGTGCAAGTGGGTTTGCCTGCTCCACCTGAAAAACATAATAAGATAAAATGTACCATTCTACTGAAGGTATGAATGCTACTGGCTCAGTAATGCAGTGACACTGGGAAATCGATATGCTCATCTACATAGGCAAACTGTATATTAAGGAATTTTTGCAGTTTGCTTGAGGCAGATGACTGTGAAATACCAAACCTGCCACAGGACTGTCTCTGAAAATGTACCTGACGCAAATATAGAGGGAAATACACACACAAGGGTATCCACAAGAATAGGATGGCTGTGTATTCCCCCAATTCAAGTTTCCAGGCTGTACAAGTTCTCTAAAACACTTATAATCTCCCTGTCCTCTCTAATGCTGTAGCAGTTCTTGTTCCTCATAGTTAAAATGGGTAATCCCTTACATGTATCTCCTCCTCAGAGTCTGCCAAGTGCTGTTTGTTGTATTGAATTGCAGTATGACAGCAGCAAGAAGCTGAACGTGGAATACAGCAAAGGTATCAGTAGACCTGAGCATCTCTCCAAATGCAACGTGATGGGAAAAAACACAGATTCACTTTTTAGAAGGTAAGTGCAGTCTTCAGAGTTGTGTATCAAGTAATGACTCTGAAACATAAAAAGGTGAGAATAAAATCCAGTTAATATACTTTAGCCATATCTTTTGCACTCATTTCTAATTTAAAACTCATTATAAACTCAACTCATTTTTCTACTAAATTCATTATACCTTTTCAACCATGGCACAAATGCACAGCATATGTCTTTGAATGGAATCTCACCTGCACTTCACCTTAGTAGTTTACATTTCATAAATCAATAAGGCACTCACAAATCCAGCACTGATGGAGCTGCTACACATCCACAAGAAACATAGCACAAAGGTCAACCAATCTAGGGATCTAAACGTAAGTCAGTGAATCAAAGAAAACATGCTGGAGAGACGTATATGTGTCTCAGAGATTGCCCCTTCTTTAGAACACACTGTCTCTTCTCGTTAAATAGAGGCCTTCCATGGCCCTCATTAAAAGCAGTTTGAATCAAGGGATGAGTAATTGCAAATTCACAGCTGGGGCAGTGCCTATGTCCCTCAGAAACAGGGGCAGTCTGTAACAAACTCCAGGCATAGGCACAAACTTGTGCCATTCTCTTGCCCCTGGAGGCAATATATTTGATAAAATTGGATTATATTGGCAAGGCTTAATGGGGCTGTTAGCCTAGTAATCCTATGAACTTGTATCCAACTATTGCTTATGCCCACTGCACACTAGCCTTATAACTACTAATACCATCTTACTCTCTATGGAAGTGTGTGTGGGAGTTACTCTTCTGCCCTGTGGCTTTATTTATGAAATATTACTGTGTATTCAGAAAAAAGAGCAAAACCGAAGAAAAGCAAACCCACCCCCTAACTAAATACACCAACTCCGAGATTGCACTACCATGGGGGTAAGGGGCAAAGTTCAACAGGGAGGCCAAGCAGTTACTTACCTGGAGTGGAAAGTCAGTGTTCAAGGATGTCGGCCCTTTTGTCTTGGTGATATGAATTTTCAGGTAAGTGAAATTTCAGTCTACCAAAGTAGACCCATATATATATATATATATATATATATATATATATATATATATATATATATATATATATATATATATATATGTGTGTGTGTGTGTGTGTGCGTGTGTGCGTGTGTGTGTGTGTGTGTGTGTGTGTGTGTGTGTGTGTGTGTGTGTGTGTGTGTGTGTGTGTGTGTGTGTGTGTGTGTTATATATACAACATGCAAACTGCTCAAAAGAAAACAAAGTGCAGGTGCTGGGAAAGTATAGATAAATGATAAAATCCAGAAAATAGCAAAGCTACAAAAGTGGTTAAATGCAGGAAAAACATGTAGATAGACCAGTTTCACTTAAAGCTTTTTCAATATCTCTATACATTTTTTTTTGCATAAATCACCTTTCTACCTTTGCTGTGTGCTGGCTTTTGGGATTTATATATATATATATATATATATATATATATATATATATATATATATATATATATATAGATATATATATATATATGTATATATATATATATATATATATATATATATATATATATATATATATATATAGATATGTAGATATAGATATATGCATGCATCTACTGAAGATAGATTGAACTTTAGCAGATCAAACCTAAAAATATTAACCACAAATGGTAGAAAAAAAATCAGGACCCTAATGCACATGATCTGAGGTAGAAGTGCCAGTTAATTACATACATTAACTCTGTGATTTTACACTCTCTGAGTTAAGGCCATATTCCCCAACCTAGGGAATTTTTATCTCACACACCTAACAACCATCTGTTTTCTTGACCAAAAGTGTGTTGACAAAATAGATGTTGATGTTTGGGAGTTTTGAGTTTTGATTATAGAAAAGGCTTCTATATGTACAAATATATAGATATGCATATACATACATACTTACACACACACACACACACACACACACACACACACACACACACACACACACACACACACACACACACATATATATATATATATATATATATATATATATATATATATATATATATGGATTCACTTCAGAATTTCGAATGGCTGAAAACTCGAACTGCATATGGTCGAGACCATATGATCGAGTTGTCAGAATCTTGAAATCTTGAAATGAATCCAAAAAAAAAAAAAAAGTTTCTGCAGGGTGACAAGCCCCTCTGTGCCCCCTACACCTCACTACTTAAATATACCGACTCCAAGATCGCACTTCAAAGAGGAAAAGGGAAATCTCCTGTTCTGCGTTGTATGCAGATCTCCATTCAGAATTTCGAGCATCTGAAAACTCAATCATATGGTCTTGACCATACAAAATTCGAGTTTTCGGCCATTCGAGATTCTGAAGTGAACCCATGCATGTATGTATTTTTTTTATTTTGGATTTGTTAATTAGGTAAGACATTTTGTGCCAACTGAACAGAAGTGTCCATTTTCAGGAATAATCTAAGAGCACTGTCTTTTCAAGTGACTTTCTTAGAGTCACACAACAGAAAAGTGGATATGGAAAGAATCAGACTTTGTACCTTTGCTTACAGGAAGCCACTCATTAACAGTTTGGAGTGTTAATTTTGTCTGATAGCTACAAAACTGAATATGTATGTAAGTGTCACTAAACATGGTTCAGGGAGAACAGTTTATCTGGCATTAACATTTTAGCAGAGATGGAATGAAGTATAAGTCTTTTTCCATGAATTGTAGTGGAAACCAGAATGATTATCAAACTAGCAGTTCCATACATTGCATACAGTGCAAAGCAAAAGGAAATGCTGAATTTAAAAAGTTGTTACATGCTGTTATTTGGCTTTCAACATAGAGCACAGAGTAGATAGATATAGGTTTGTTTTTGGATATGAGCCAAAGATTTCATTTCTACAAAACAGTCAGGGTGAAGTTTATATCATATCAGGCAGTCTGATTTAATAACAGCAGGTTTTTCACTTCTGAAATTTTCTTTAAAACTTAATTTTGTTTGAGTATTCCTTTCCTGAAATTTCTGAAAATCCCTTCCATACATTCTTGTAAATGAAATTAAATAAGCATATGAAACTGAATTAAACTTTAGCAGCTACAAAAATGAGAAGAAATGATAGCTAGCTCCTGCAATGGTTTTAGTTCAGGAAATAAGTCTGCGGGCTTATTTTTCACAGATGGATTTACTAAAATACATTTTAAAGCTTATAACTTAATAACAGCTTCAGAGTTTGCAGCAGTATCATAGGATACTCCTTTTTCCAAAATGTGGCTTAGATTTTTATTAGCTTTTTAAAAATATGCCATCATATTTATTTAAAGCTGCAGCTCTTTTGAAATAAAGCAGAATTTTCAGGCAAGCTGTTCTGCATAAGTATATTGTGCCTATACTTATCTTATATACTGGCATTATTCCACTGTCCACCCGGGATCTAATGAGGGGAGCACTGATTTTATTACAATGAGAACAATGCAGGACACATCTTGCAAAGGTTCTTACACATGGACTACAAGTCCAATGCAAAGTAAAATTACATTCAACTGAAACAGAATAGGAGAGCTGTGGGAACAGTGACAAACAGATGTGTTTGAAATTATTATTGCAGACTAAATTGTATATTTTTATGATGGTTCAATAAATAGCTAGCTCAGGTGTACAGTCCATTAATGGCAATTCTGGCATTCTTATTTCTCAGGAGAAAAGAAAAAAAAATGGCTTCTGGATCAGATTCAACCTCTATTTAGATTGCAAACCTTAACTAGTCTCGGGAGACCTTCTGTCCTTCTTGTTTACTATAAAAACTGTCCAGTTAGCAAATGGTTATCGTATTGAATGATTAAGTACCATGGGATATTGGTGCAGTGAAAATGCACAGTGACAAAATCTTGTAGATAAACAGAACCAGTAAAATAATTAGTACCCATACTCACATTTATACTAAAACAGTTTGATATGCCCATAAACTCCATGAGTTTAACAAACTTAGTTTTACTCTTTTTCAACTGTTTAAAAATGGTTAGGTGTAAAACAAAGAAAAGTTATATCCTCTATTTTACAATTGTGGTAACTTAAAAAAAAATATAATTGCTGTCTTTTCTAAAGATAGTTATTGGTGTCTGGAAAGCAGTCAATGTACAGTGGTATGACAGAATTACTAAATAAATAATACCAACAAATCTTAGTAAATGTAGTCTGTGTTTATGTAACAAAACACTAATTTCATTTCTGAACGTTGTCAGCCATGATGTGGTTGATTATAGCAACCCTTAAATTACACAAAATACTTACACAACTCTGTTTTGTAGGCAGTAAGACCTAATACTTTCTATGTATGCTTTGAATCATTCTAATAATTTCATAATTATTAAATATTGTTTGTTCAGTTAATATTATAAATGTTATACTAATATGAAGAAGTCTGGCTTATTTCCATTTAGTAAACAACTGCTATTATTGTATGGGGATGTAATAAAAAAGACTGCTTGTCCATTTGTTTTATATTTTTCAACTCCATTTCTAATCACTTAATCTTAGGAGACTAAAGCAGCGTAGAGTATTTTTGCCTTAAGCCAGAAATTTAAAGTAGTTGTAATTGTATTGCAGAATGGCCTGATGAAAAGTTGTTAATTCCTATATAACATGCTCATTTGAAGCGATAACTGGTTGTAGTGTTAATTTATTATGTTTAAATGAAGGATGGCAGAGAAATGCAGCCCTGTAGACAATGTTATACATTCAGGGCTTTATACAAGTGCCTGAATATTCTGTTGTTGATTTTACTTACTAAGATGATATGCACTCCATATTCTGTCTTTATCATATGAATGTCATTCATCAAATTAAGGGTGACTTGTGTGTTAAATTAGTGAATTTGCAAAACAAGATTTAGGAAATGTTACAGTTAGTGTTTATTCCTTTGACCACCTTTTTTAAATATTGCATCTTTAATGAAACAAATGGACTGACTTCCCCCAACTAACATGTGAGTCAGCAATATTCACATTTCCTTTGCCCATCTTGATGTAGAAAACTGCATGTGTGTTAGTATACCTGAGGGATACTGTCTTCCACATCCGGTGAGCATACCAATGCATAACAAAGCTGCAACCACGATAAACTTTCAGATATAAAAGAAACTGTATAAGTTCATATATACATATGGGTCTAATTTGTTTCACTAAAGCTCATTTCACTGAATTCCATTTCACCCCAACTACATTGCTGAAAACACAAATTACTGGAAACTCATTTCACTGAATCTCATTTCACTGAACTGACCTTAGTATATGGCACTGTGTAGAGTACTGTAAGGCAAGTAAAAGGTATATGCCCTTTTCCCCACTGTAGTGCAATCCTGGAGTTAGTATATATATATATATATATATATATATATATATATATATATATATATATATATATATAGTTAGAGTGGGTGTGAGGGGCAAAGCCCCCCACCTTGTTTGTTTTATATTGTATTTTACCAAAAACTTAAAAACAATGCATTTTAAACAATAGACTTGAAGTTACGACACCAATGACTAACTCTCTCCAGAAGACAATATGTACTCAAACTAAGTGGGGGTCTACAAGCACCCCACATCACCCAATGTGGGGGGATGTGCCCTTCACTCACCCCTAACAATATTTACTAACTCCAGGATCACACTACAGTGGGGAAAAGGGCATATACCTTTTACTTGTCTTACAGTACTCTACACAGTGCCATATAGACTAACTGCAGTTCAGTGAAATGAGTTTACAGTAATTTGAGTTTTCAGCAAAGTGGTTGGGGTGAAATGAAATTCAATGAAATGAGATTCAACGAAACAAAGTAGACCTATACATACATACATACATAGAGGACCACGTATCTATATATAAATATATAGAGGACCTAGTTTAGGCAGTAGTATTAATATATAGAACGAAAATTTAACAGAAATACTAAGCTTTAAAAATTGATGAAGCTTTTAAAATTAACCAGTGTGCCTAGAGCATAGCTTTCAACCTTAGCAGAAAAAATCTGGACAAAGTCAACAATAATGGTAGGACAAAGCCCCCAAAAAAGGGAAATTTTAAGTATTGCTCTTATAAGCAGAGTTAAGTTGCTAGACTAAATGGTTTTGTGTTATCATGCATTTTCTGAATATCAAATGCCTGTCATTATTTAGTGAACTCAGTCCTCAGTAATTTGCCAAGAAAATCCAGAATATCATAAATTTTATGAGGAACAAACCAAAAATATGAGGCAACAATCTGGACAGTTGATAGGTATGGCATAGAGATTAATAAAAGGGTTATACATTGCACCACTGTGTGTAACCTTAGATATCCAAAGCATTGCATTGTACTTCTAACACATTTACTCTTACATTCCTTAAAAATGTATGTATTCTGTTCGATGCAAAATAAAAACAGAAGGACATTGCAAGAGAACGTGTTTGTGGATAATGTGTATAATTTGTCATCATCTACCCCAAATTTGAGACTGTTAGACAAACTAATTTGCTACTTGCAACACAGGAAGGGCAAAAGTTGAAAGCAGTGCTAGGGAAGGATGCTACCCTGTTATCTTCATGCCTCATGTCTGAAAACCAGTCAAGCAAACAAGTGCAGTGTTTATGTCTCCCTACAGCTCTGATCACAAAGAAAGATGGCAAAGTATCAGTTGTGGGCAAGGATTTAAGTGACCTTGGTGAGGAAGATGTTGCTTTCAACACAGGCATTGGAAAAAGAACCTATCCAATCTAGGCAGCAAGAAAAATTATCCCAAAGTGACAATAGAGATAAAACTTCACATCTTTGTTAATGTTGGTGAGAAGAGAAGGAAAGGGAATGGAAGGGAAGAGAAGGGGAGAGAAGAGATGAGAAGGGAAGAGAAGAGAATGGAAGGGAAGAGAAGGGGAGAGAAGAGATGAGAAAGGAAGGGAATGGAAGGGAAGAGAGGGGGAGGGAAGAGACAAGAAGGGAAGAGAAGAGACGAGAAAGGAAGGGAACGGAAGGGAAGAGAGGGGGAGGGAAGAGACGAGAAGGGAAGAGAAGAGACGAGAAAGGAAGGGAACGGAAGGAAAGAGAGGGGGAGGGAAGAGACGAGAAGGGAAGAGAAGAGACGAGAAAGGAAGGGAACGGAAGGGAAGAGAAGGGAAGGGAAGAGATGGGGAGGGAAGAGAAGGGAAGAGAAGAGATGAGAAAGGAACGGAACGGAAGGGAAGAGAAGAGAAGAGAAGGGAAGAGAAGGGAAGGGAAGAGATGGGGAGGGAAGGGAAGAGACGAGAAAGGAAGGGAACGGAAGGGAAGAGAGGGGGAGGGAAGAGACGAGAAGGGAAGAGATGGGGAGGGAAGAGATGGGGAGGGAAGGGAAGAGAAGGGAGGATATGGCAGTGTAATAGAAGAAGAAAAAACATAAAATGGAAAGCATGATGCCAGCACTAGGATCTTATTTTACAAGTTCCGGGACACATATTTATATGCTAGTAGTGTATATAGCGTACACTAGGAGCCAATGTGGACATTGAAGTGTGTCTTGTGGCAATTGGTAATGACCGTACTTCACTGGCTTGTCCCTGCAGTATAGCAGTCATCATATTCTGTGGGCTAATTCTTGTCCATTACTGCTGCCAGCCGAAATGAACTGTATAAGAGTTGGACTTGTTAAAATATTTGTCTTGTTACATTCATACTTACTTGCTGGGTCATTGCTTGTTTGGTATACTCTTATAATAAGTTGTTTAGAGCAATTACTGAATGCTAGGCACTTTTTGTTGTTAGATTTTATGAATATAAATCTGAAATTAATTATGTTGTAAATATGATAAATGCAGAAACAAAGTTTAAGTAAAATGTGATCAGCAGTCATACTAAATGACCATGGCTTGGAAAAGGAATCTGCTGAATGGACATTATTCCCTTACAGACTCAAGGCAGGATGTTATGCAAGAACAAAAATGCAAAATCTGCTTTTAAAGAACAATGACATGTTTTTCTGCATGGAAAAACAGGATATGACATAAGAACAGATACAAAGATCCAAATAAAATACAGGATGTTCACACTGTCAGAAAAGTTGATCTCTGACAATGTGTTTTCTCAAAAATATGTTTTTCTTCATAAAACAGGATATGCTTATCAGCATTGACATAAGAACACATGTTTCTATACACAGATTCAAATAGAATACAGGACAATGTGTTTCCTCAAAAATATGCTTTCTACATGGACATCAGGACACTGTTACAGGATATTCACACTGTCAGAAAAGCTGGTCTCTTACAAGACATTGTTAAACAAGGAAGTTTAGTATTGTTTCTACAGGATAAGCAATTCTCCAAAATATGTTTAAAAAGAGTATATAAAGAGCTGTATAAATCCAGTTGTTTAGGGATATGGTAGGAACACATTTGGTGTTCTGAGGTAAATGTTATATCTCTCACATCATCTGTACTATATAAGTTGGAACAGTACTTTTAAGCTGCAACGTGGTTTCGTTTGATTTATTATAAAAAGTTATTTGTTACTGCTCTTTAAAGTTGATGCTGCAAAGTATATTCTCTCATCAGTGTATATTCTGCAAGTTTCTGTATGCAACAGACTGTGAATGCAAATATAATCAGACTTTGAATTTTAGCAAGAATCCAGCCAGCAAGACTGAGTGTCTTAAGAACACTGCAGATCCATCACACCAAGCAAGTAAGCAGCTCCATATAATATTTTTTCAATGGCGAGGCAGCTGAGTGACTAGCTCCATATAATTTTTCAATGGCAAGCTAGCCTGCATTTGAACCTACAATCTGCATTCAAACACAGGAGGAGTGATGGTAAGCTTCAGTTAAATTGCAGTAACTAACATTTTATGCGTATGTGTCAATTCTGAAACAGAAGTATTCCAGTTTATGCAGCTTGCAGTAGTAAAGAGTTCCAGTCGCAGTGCCATAATTTCACTAAAGAAAAGGGGGATATCCACTAGCCCATCAGTCCACTGCCTGTTGTGCTTTTCAAGTGACTTTGAAAATTTCCAGCCATCTGCAATAGCAGCCTGATCACCTGTTTTCTTGCTCACTGGTAAGACTTTTAGTATGGTTGCTATTCGACAGTTTTGGATATTAAACAGTCTTGGATATTAGATTAGACAGTATGGATATTTTCATGCATAATTTAAGCAAATGTAAAAAATTGCTATGTTGGTATACACAGCACATTAGTAAATGTGCAGGTTGATAGTAAGGCATTATGCAAATGTATTACAATATTTGACTGGCATCTCAAAGAAAACCATGTGAAATATGACAAATGTTTATTGTGTGATTCAACAAAAACTGCATTTTGTGTATTATGTCATAAAAAAATATTGCATCATATTGCAAATATAAAAATAGACTGTAAAGACAGATCTGAAGAATTAACTAAGGGTAAAGTGTTTCCATTACATTCTGATGTTGAACAGTTATGTCCTGTCACCACATGTGAGTCAAATCAGTTACTGATAGAACCCTTAGTACATTTTGTTACAAAGGAATGTAGTAAACTTCTAAAAGACAGACACAATGAGTTCAGGAAGCTTAGACAAGTTATACACACATCTTTTCAAAAGGGCATAGGAGTTTCAAATTCAGCAGAACAGCTTACTAAAGAATGTCAGAAAGACCATGCAACATCACAGGAAATTCAACAGAAGTTGCAGGGTAAAGAAAATAAATTAGCTGAACTGACAAAGACTGGGAACTTCCTACATACACAGTTAATCTGTGCAAAAGAAATATATTTTATAATATGTTTATGTTTTGAAAATGGTTAAACATACATGGTAGGATGATAGGGACAAATCATTCTTAAATGTTTTACTTTCATTCAGTTAAAGCAAGACATCTATCAGTACTACAGTAAAGTAAAGCATATGAATGCCATTCATTAGCATAGTCAAAAGGTAAACAAAACTGTTCTAGTGTATAAAAATTAAATAAAATAGATAAGAGTAAAAATTTAAAGTCACAAGACTGACATGCTTGTATAAAGATATACAGATACAAGACAGACATGCATGTGTGTTCTTTTCATCTAGAGTACATCTGTTACAATACACAAGAATAACAGGCAGACAACAGCAAATATAAATAATATAAATATAAATGTGTTGGTTAAACTAATATCTATTTTGATTTGTTTATAATTATATATAGTAACATCAAACAGTTAAAATTCTGAATTTTAAAAAGAAAATCACAGATGGTATTATTCAAACAGTTTTGTAAAATTAATGGCAGGACAGTTAAATAGTTAAATAATTGTAATTGTAAAATGATGTCTATTTATGTAGTATAAATGCATAGTTATGCAAATCACAATCACATTAAAGGAAAAATGCTAAAAGAATTAACTATAGTTTATAGAGTATGAAATGTGAGCTCAGACCTTCCTAGACTGAATGAATAGTTACAGGAAATGCTGGAAAGATAAGATAAACAACAAGACTGATTGCCAGATAAGTAGCTTGAGTTTTTCTAAAGCATCATTGTTATTAAAACATAATTGTTAAAATGTTTACAAGCAACACTATTTGGTAATTGTAATAAAATGCCACAATTGTGCATAGATGTCACTGATAATCTGTTTGCAAGTAAATATTAAAAAAAAAAAAACTCAGTTGCATCAAGTACAGCCAGCAAATGGGCTATAGTATATATATACAGTTCAAAACAATTGTGCAGGAAGAGGTAATATACAGTGAAAGCTTTATTTAGTAACCTAATAAAATAAATGTATAACCATAGTGTTAGGCTAACATACATTCTATTTTCACAGCATAGGGCAGGTAAACAGTGCTGAAGTACTACAGGGGGATGGGTACTTTCTCAGTTTTACACTGACTGTATAAGAGGGAGGGGCACTTTCTCAGTTTTACACTGACTGTATAAACAGACTGTGACAAGGGTCTGAAATAAAGCTACATAAAAATAAATAATAAGGGTCTAAAATAAAGCTACAGGAAAAAATATCTCATTCCTTCTTGACAATACTCTTTTAGGGAGAGGAAAAACAGGTATTAGTGTATTAGAAATACTGGTAAACTGGATTAAACCTGACAGGATAAGATATTTTACAAGTTGTTAATAGCTATCATAATGGTTATTATTGTATTGTTTAGTATTTAATTGTATTTACAACCTGTTAAATTGCAAAGCTATACAAGAGATGGTTTAAAAAACAAGAGATGGCTTAAAATTGATTACAGCTATACAAAAGAGAGTAAAAAAATGAACAAGATTGGTCACTATTTTTAATATGTTTTTGGCAAAACAATGTTGGTATAAAAAGCATGAATATTTTTAATAATTGCTGAGTATGTAGTTTAAAATAACATGACATATGCATTTGGTATCAATTCCACTAGATATTTCTAAAGAGACATAAACATTTTCCAAGATTTTGCTTAATATTAATGTTATTAAATTTGTAAGATTAGACTAAATGTACTTTATAGTCATTGTATGTACAAATGCAGAAGGATTCAGTACAAATGAGATTAATGTCTAGTAATAAATATGTGTGAAAAACATGTTTTAAAAAAAGTGGGTCCAGTATACCTAGTAAATTGAAATGCATGAACAGCAAACAGTCTATGTAAATACATATTGTACAGAATACATTGTAGCAGTTCAAAGACATGACCACAATGTTATGGTTAAAATGACATTGAAATTGTGTGTTTTCAGTAGTGTATAAATGCTTGCAGTAGCACATGGTTACTGTCTCTCATAGTTAATTCAACAGCTGCAAAGAGTTAATGAAACAGTTCTAAGTCATAAATTAAATTCTGTGATTGCAAAAGAATAAATTGATCAAGTAAACTAAAGCAGACACAGCTCATAACTGATAAAATATTTTAATGGTCTAAAGTTGTTAAATACATTCAGTTTTGGTAGTAATACTTTAATATCATTGTATTAACTATGTAAAATTGCATTTTGATTTGTAGTATCAAACTAAAGGTTTGTTTCTTGTGTTTTCTATATAAAATGTTTTGAGTATGTTTAAAAACAGAGGGAATTGTTAGATTTTATGAATATAAATCTGAAATTAATTATGTTGTAAATATGCTGAAAGAAAAGGCTTGCTTAAATGCAGAAACAAAGTTTAAGTAAAATGTGATCAGCAGTCATACTAAATGACCATGGCTTGGAAAAGGAATCTGCTGAATGGACATTATTCCCTTACAGACTCAAGGCAGGATGTTATGCAAGAACAAAAATGCAAAATCTGCTTTTAAAGAACAATGACATGTTTTTCTGCATGGAAAAACAGGATATGACATAAGAACAGATACAAAGATCCAAATAAAATACAGGATGTTCACACTGTCAGAAAAGTTGATCTCTGACAATGTGTTTTCTCAAAAATATGTTTTTCTTCATAAAACAGGATATGCTTATCAGCATTGACATAAGAACACATGTTTCTATACACAGATTCAAATAGAATACAGGACAATGTGTTTCCTCAAAAATATGCTTTTCTACATGGACATCAGGACACTGTTACAGGATATTCACACTGTCAGAAAAGCTGGTCTCTTACAAGACATTGTTAAACAAGGAAGTTTAGTATTGTTTCTACAGGATAAGCAATTCTCCAAAATATGTTTAAAAGAGTATATAAAGAGCTGTATAAATCCAGTTGTTTAGGGATATGGTAGGAACACATTTGGTGTTCTGAGGTAAATGTTATATCTCTCACATCATCTGTACTATATGAGAAGTAAAGTTGGAACAGTACTTTTAAGCTGCAACGTGGTTTCGTTTGATTTATTATAAAAAGTTATTTGTTACTGCTCTTTAAAGTTGATGCTGCAAAGTATATTCTCTCATCAGTGTATATTCTGCAAGTTTCTGTATGCAACAGACTGTGAATGCAAATATAATCAGACTTTGAATTTTAGCAAGAATCCATCCAGGCAAGAAGCAAGAAGCAAGTAAGAGACATATAATATTTTTTCATTTGTGTAAGATCAAAAGGAAAGTTTTACATCCATTTAAGAAAATGAAACCTGATTTGCTATTTTTTTTTCAAGAACAGAAAATAACTAGGAGACAGTGCAAATGTTTGGGTTTGTTTATGTGGACTCCTAAGGCAGCTTCAGTTACCCTTGCTCAGCCATCATCAGTGTTAAGTCTATTCAGCAAGAACTAGGGGTGGGAGGTCTTAGATATTAGAGGATGCTGTAACAAGGATAGAGTATTTCTGTTTCTTTGTAATTTACAGGATTCTTAGTACATTAAGCAGCATCAATAAGGACGAAGTGCATTCATAATTGGAAGGGATTTCAGTATGGACCCTGATTCAGTACTTTAGTCACATCTGAAGGCTGAAACACATTAAAGCTCATCAGATGATTAGTGCAGACATGGTTAATTTAGATGTCTGTGGCATAGGAATGTAGCTGGAAAGTGGTCATACACACCTCATGTTTATATCAACTAGTGGAGAAACAAGAAGTCAAATTAGATTATTGGTTCGTGACATTTCAGATAATATCTAAAGGGAAGTGGTGAGGTACAATGACTTATGGAATAACAGAACATCAGTTAATCTTGATAACCTTCACTATATTAACAGCTTAAGTTCATCTAAGACAAAATACTAGAGAGTTGACAGTCTTGTACTTTAGGACCTTATCTCTTTGTATTCAGTACATTTTGAAGAATCTGTTGTCATGCCTACATAAGTTGGGAATCCTGCAAATGTGATTTGAGGGCTATATGCATATAGATTAAGACTTACTTCTGAAGTGTAACTCATTAACATTACAAACAAGGCAGAAAGTCACTTTTACAGCAATTTGGAATTATCTCTGGGCTACAGATGAATCTGTCCAAAATTGAACTGACAGTTGATGGAGCCATAAAAAACATTTCACTGCCTGGGCATCTCTTTCCCTTATAGTACACAGTAAAAAATCCTAAATATTTAGTATTTACTCAATTCTTTGACATTCAAAAGATGTTTAAAGTGAATCACCAAAGTATATGGAGTATTACCTTCATTTGGGTTTATTCATGTAGAAAGTTGCACTTATCCTGAGTGGGGCAAATTATGTCAGAAAGTGGTAAAGTACTGTCAGGAGGTTTTTCAGAAGTGTAATTCAAAGAAAAGCAGTTATTAAGGAAGTACAAGACTTTATAAGCTGAGATGGCCACATTAGAGAAGGACACAACTGAGTTGCATTTTTCAGGGCTTCAATGCAGGCCTTGGCCACAATCAGTAACATGGATAACTTCTTAGTTGGTAAGTTTAAAGAGAGGCAAGCTAAATTCTAGGTATGTGCAATTAAAGGAGCAAGGTACTTTTAGACCCAGCAGGGATTGATGAGTAGTTTACAGGATATTATTAAGCTATACATGCACTTAAGGTGGGTTGATATAGTGTGAAGATTGTATGAAGAAGCATAAGGAGTGGATTTTTCCCTGGAGCAGACATAAACAATGGGAGAGGGAGAGGAAGAAGTTAGATGAACCAGTACCTTCGGAAGACGTAGTGTAAGCTTTTAATAATTGCCACTTCTGGAATGAGTCCAGTACCAGATTCATTAATATATAGTATTTATAAGGTGCTGAAGTTCATTCTTTTATTCTGTCTAGCACCTTGTTTTTGTGAAATGTTTATTGTGGTACTTTTCCCCTGTTTCTGGATTAAATAAGAATGATAGTCCTTCCTACGCCAGTTAAGAACCCCACAGTGATAGCAAACTAATGCACAATATCTTACAAAACTAGAGTAGCAAATGTTTATGCCAAGATTGCAGTACACAAGCCTCAGCCTTTCAATGCACATCTGATCAATTCTGCCCAGGTAGGGGGTTGCAAAACCAAGATGCAGTCTAGATCATACAAGAGCATTAATCAAGTTGTTTTAAGGGTAAAGCACACCTCCAAATTCAATAAATGCTATATTAGTTGATTCTGAAAAGGCACTGGCCATAGGTGTGAGTGTGTACATGTATGTGTGTGTGTATGTGTGTGTGTGTATGTGTGTGTGTGTGTGTGTGTGTGTGTGTGTGTGTGTGTGTGTGTGTGTGTGTGTGTGTGTGTGTGTGTGTGTGTCAATGGTGTGGAAGAACTACTGCAGCAGGGCTAGCCACCCAGCAGTGTAAACATTGGCTTTATATGATTGTCGCTGTTGAAGTGGCACTCCAACCCATGTGTGCAAAACTGGGAAAAGGGGGTTGTGGATGGATGGATGAATTTGATTAATATCAGTGCAGATTATATCTAGCTAACACTATATTAGTTGACTTTGAAAAGGCATTTGACTCATTTCAATGAAGATTATATTTGGCTAGTAATGGATCAGAACTTCCCTTCTCTGTATATCTATCTTAGGGGTTCAGACATGACACTTTAATCCACAGGCATGGGTAATGGTGGACACCGTGCTGTGTTCTCCTTTTCGGTTGTTCCATGCAGTAAAAAGAAGTTTACTTTATCTCTGGTCCTGTTCCTTTTGTTGTGTTATGTGACTGGAAATTGTAGTGAGTTGAGGAGAGACCATTAATGTATGCAGATGATTGTTTACTCTTGAAGAGAATTTAGGTGAATATACACTATATATATCTGAAATGTGATTAGTGTATGATATCTTCAGTGTAAATGTTAGTGATTCTAAGATTGAGACATTTCTATGCTGACTGAAAAGATATCAATTAGACTCAGAGGTGTTAAACTTCACTTTTTAAATGGTGCACTGGCAATACAAAGCAATTGATGACTTGGTTATGTAGCTATATAAACTAGACGACAAGTGCTGATTAACAAATACAAGTGTGGGAAAAGAAGTGCCAGAAGATGTTGAAGGCTGTGGTGGAGGGATGCTGGCCCAGAGGGACATGTAGTGACCTAAAAAGGGCATTTTTACTTTTTACATTCTACTGTTAACTGTGATAAAAGATGCACATACATGATATGTGTTGAATTGCTGCATACATGACTGATTGTAGCTATATTAAGAATAATTCTACATAAATTTCATATTAAAATAATAAATGAAACTACTATCTCCCATCACCCCATTCCAAGTGTGAATGGGACATACACATTCACCTGAATGCACGGCCTTTGAATATACCATTCACAAAGACTGCCTGTTTGTTAAAAACTTGAATGACTAAATGAAAGGAGGACAGAAGTTTAAACAAGCAATGTTGAATTCTGGCTTTTGTGTTATTTGGGCATTGCAACACTGAAACTATGTAGTGGTGAACAACAATTGTAAACTGTTTTTCATGTTAATTGCTATATGGCATGGACTCTTTGGTTTCGTATTTTTTTTTCTGGCCATTGTTCTGACAGCCTAGTGTACACTTTATATTGCGAAAGTGGATATAGTAAGATAGTGTGCTCATTTCCAAATGCAGAATAAAAATTTTACAGTAAGCTGTCAGCATTATGGACAGAAGTAGACTAAAACCAGAGTCCGTGCTTCTGCCTCATCTGGAAAGTCCAAGCATGTTGGGGACAATAAATACTGGTTTCCAGATTTGATTAAAAGAACTTACACACATATGTATAATCACAGAGTTTGCTACTTAAATCTGCATTATGAATTTTCAGTCCAGTTAGTACTTCAACTGTAGAAAATAATATTGACATGAAATGCAAATTTGCATGTAAAGATTTTGGGTTGTAGAAAAGTACAGTTGTATAGGTAAACCTACTATAATGGTAAATGTTCAATGGTTCCTGCTCCAGAAGCCTAAGCTCTATGTAGTAAAGCTTCTGGATAATTTCCACACACCCAAACCATTAGCTTGAGCTGAGCTGGCTCAAAAGATAGATTTGGGCACCAAGGCATTCAGAGCTTTCATGCCAACTGAGAGAGGGAGGCTGAGCTCTGAGAACAGTACATTGCTAGGAAAACAAACAAAAAAAAAAAAAAACAAATGCCCGCACACTGGCTTAAAAAAACACATAAAAAAACAAGAGGGGTGGAGGGAAGAAGCGGCTACTATAGCAGAGATCATGCTTTCATCCACTGCTATGGTAAATTTATTTCCCAAACTGTACATTATTCTTCATATTGTTCAGTGCTGCAGTAACCTGAACTGTATGGGTAGATTACAGTAACCTGAACTGTATTGGTAGATTAAGTAAACTGAACTGTATGGGTAGATTACCATAGCTTAGAACAACTGGAAGGTGGAAGCAGAAGGATCCAGGAGCCCTTGGAGAATGATCCTAGCAAAAGCTGACATACACCTGGGGAAGGAATCTGGCTTGTAGTGCTTTGTAAAGGCATGTTGAGAAGACCAAGTTGCTGCTTCTGGAATACTTCTACAATTCAACCCTTTCCAAAAAGCCATAGATGAATCCAAGGCCCTAGCAGAATAAGGCTTGACCCTGCCAGGAATAGTTTTGCTGCAGTGAGAATTAACAAAAGGTAGTAGCCCAGAATATCCATTTGGGAACAGTCTGCTTTGACACAGGTTGTTCCTTCTCCTTATCGTCAGAAGAAATGAACAACTAATCAGAAGATCTGAAAGATTTTGTAAAGTCAGGATAGTACCTGAACTGTCAGTGGACATCTGAGGTATGAAATTTCCTTTTGTCCTCATTTTAGGGTTCAGGGAAGAACACAGTGAAATGAACTTTAAGTAAATCTGGATAGCACTTTAAGCATAAAATGACTGGTTCTCAAGGAAAATGAAATAAGGTTGGCCCACCACAAAATCTTACAACTCAGATAGTCTTCTTCCAGATGGCAGAGGAAGAAGTAAAACTGTTTTCCAAAAACTTCAATTCAGTCAGATTAACAGGTTCAAGAGGAGCAAGTGTTAGCTTCTGTAACACAAGGATCAACTGGTTTTCTGGGAGGTCTCTTGTGCAAAGCCCCTTTCAAAAATATTTTGACATGAGAATGTATTGAAAGAGGTGGATTCATGGGCAGACATGCTGAAATGGCAAACAAATAAACTTTGATAGAGGAGTTAGACAGGTGATATGAAGGCAGCTAACACAAATTTTGTAAAATAAGACAAACATCACCTAAATGGGGTTCTGGACATGTTTTCGGCCCCAATTAGAAAACATTTTCTATTTTATAATGTATGATTTTCTAGCAGAAGGCTTTCTTGTACCCATTACTGCCTTCTGCAACTCAGAAAATAGGTGCCTTGAAGGTATTAAGACCCTATCATCCAGGCAGTCAGTTAAAGTTGTTTGAGGGTTGGGATGTATAAAATGTCCCTTTTTTTTAAACACAAACACCTTTAATAAATTGTCACTTATGGCAAAGACAATCTTACATTTATATAAATGAAAACAAACTGTATTGACATATTTCATATGCAAACATTATATATTACTTTAGTCCATCCAGTCATTGTCAGTCAGATATTAAAAAATTTATTCAATTCCTGCTTTCCTTTAAACCTCATTCCTCCTTCAAAAACATTATTCCAGATGTATTGTTCCTACAATTCTCATTTTTAATATATAATTTGTTCCTACCCTTTCTAAAGATCCCACTTCTAGCTCTTCTGTTTCTGTTACTATATTCACTAAGCTTAGTACAGTGTTTTTAGACTTTGATTTCCATTTTAAAGTAAGTGCTTTTTTGGCAGCCACCAGAATTAATCTCAGCAAGGCCTTACAATGTCTAAGCAGTTCTGATTCTGTATCTCACCTCAAAAAAAATTTCCTTAGTTACACTGACTTGCTTACCCAGTATTTCTGATAGAGTAGTCTGCAGCAGATTTTTTAAGTCTGCCAAGTCTTTACGCTCTCAAAATATGTTCTCTGAATGAAATGATATACTGGATAATACTGGTATTAAGTGAAAACAACTGAAATGAGACTAGAATGAATGTCTTTATCTATTAATTATGCAATCTTTTGATGAGCAGGTGCCAGTCTCTCTTTTATGGGCCAAGTCTTTTTGTACTTTACACAATGAGTTCTGCACAGGCTGTAATTCGGTTAAGAATGCTTTATTAGATGTTAACAATAATCAAATACTTTCTCCAGTAACAGTGCTGATAAACAATAACAGTCTGTAGAAAGTCTGGACTGCTGGATAACAGTAACAGTGCTGATAAATATAACAGAGCTGATAAATATATCCAAAGATTATTCACGTATATTCTGATAAATGGTGGATATTCAACCTTACTTTGGTGCTTAGGCTCGAATGCCTATACTGCAAAGACCTTTCAAATATCAGTCCAAAAACTAACTTAACTGACTCCCCTGCTGATGTCTGAAGTATTTCCTAATAATACCAGAGCCCTGCAATGTTTTTCATACCTCTTTAGCCTTGGTTTTCAAGCTTCATCTTGTATGTGCCTCACAGTGCCTAACTGTCTATTCTTTATCTAGCAATCCATTTCAGATACACATATCTTTCCTCTGAGCAAATAACATTCTGTAGTTTTCTGTGAGAAGTGTTATTTCTGCATATTTCATGCTTAGCTAGCAAGATTATCTTTTCCCTTGTACAGAACTTTGATTCCTTGAAACTGCATGCATAAATAACAACACAAATCTGACTCTATATTGTCAGGCCTATTTTAACATTCCCAATTACCTCTTTCTTCACTGTTTTGTGTGATTAGATCCAGTCTGTGAGGAAACTTGTGGTAATTCCTCCAAGCCAATGCCAAAAGAAGGGAGAACCATTATTGCCTGAACCAGAAGGGAGTCACCACAGTGATCTTTAGGGACTCCTTCTGAAGCTACATAATTACCTTGAATATCAGTGCAAAGGGTGGAAAAGCATAATATTCCTGTCAAAGTTAAGGAAAGGAAAAGGCATGTATCTTTGAGGCCATCTTGCATGATGTTCTGGAGCAGAATTTTGCCAGCTGATTGGTCATCGAGAAAGCAAAAATGCCTACTTGAGGAATGTAGGAAGTAGAGTGAGATCCTGATGTAAACCTATATCCTGGGATAACATGGCTAGTCTGCATAGGGGTTAAGACCTGGTTCTCCCTTGCTTGTTTATGTACCACATCACTGTGGTATTGTCCAGAACTAGTTGAAGTGGTCCTGGGGACCAAAGGTGATTTAGAAAGTTGAGTGCCTTGATAAGGACAAGCATCACTTTTAAGTTTTTGTGCTTGCATCTCTCTTTGTTGTCCCATATACATCACACTATTATGCTCCTTAACACTGATCCCCAAGCAAAGTCCAAGGTGTCAGGGACTTTAATGTTTCCACCAAGTATTTTTTCTTCTTTCCCATCCCAGAATTAGAATCTGAAAAGACAATGGGTGTTGGTGCTGGGAACAAAAAGAGACTTCAGATGCCATTACTTCTTTCTCATGTGGATTCTGGCCAGGGGTATCATGTGAATCATGGATTCCTTGATACTCAGAATCCTGAGGTATTCCTTCCATTGGCCACTAAGGGGACCCCAACTGCAACAGAAAACATCGCTAACCCCTAGTCCATAGTGGATATATGTGCAACACCAGAGGAATCTGGGGAATAAACCTTGGAATAGATCTAAATATAGAAATATTTTTTCTCCTGTGGAAGAAAAGCTGTTTGTATTGAGGTTCTCTTAGAATCCAAGCCTGCATATATTTCTCCACAAAGAGAGAGAGATTCCTGACACAGTTTGCATATATAAGTAAGTTATCTGATATGGAAAAAAGTGGATATGCTGTAACCTGCAACATGCTATAACTGGAGCTAGACACTTTGTGAATACTTTTGGGGCAGTAGATGGCCCAAAGGGTAAGGCAGGGAATGGATAATGTGAGCCAGACACATAAAACCTTAAAAAAAATATATGAAGACTTGATATATAGGAATGTGATGATAAGTATCTTTTAAATCTAAGGTTACCAAAAAATCTCAAATAGGGAAGAAAGGTTACGAGATTGTGTTGTAAAACCATCTTGAACTTGGGCACTATCACAAACTGGTTTTAAGAAAAAAGGTCCATAACTTATCTCCAGGCATTTTCTTTCTTTGTTATCATATACATTGTTGAATGAAAACCTCTTCCTGACTCTGAAAGAGGAACTATTTCTATTTCTCCCCCAGTAAAGCATGTGCTATAGGGCAGGAGAGAACGACGGTTTGGTCTGGCAGATGTGGAATAATTTCCTGCAAAGGAGGGATCAGTTCCCTCTTCTATCTTTACCCTGCTGAATCACTCTCAGAACCTATTTGTCTGAATCAGCCTGTTGCCAAAGAGAGAAATGGAGATTCAGACTTTCTGGAAGGGATAAGAGACTGTCAGGCTGGGAGAGATGACAAGAACCCATACATTGTCATTCTGAATTATCTGACTGTTCTTTGTTCTGGTGGTTCCTGCTTTCCTTTAGAGATCCTCCCCACCATTGTTTTTTTAATGTCTGCTTGCCAGAATATTGCTGAGATTATTTGTTTTGTTTCTTGCCACAGATGGACAAGGGAATAACAAAAAAAAAAAAAAAACTTGGAAAATTTAGTGATAAAAAAAATCTGAGAGAGTCCATGTATCAGCTTAACCCTGTCATCACATTTTTAATAACCTTTGCTGCAGTGTGACCAAAATCTCTATACAAAGGTGGATTTAAAACCTAATTTTTACATTCTCTAATAGTTTCTGAGAATGAAGCCAAGCAAACATCCTCAACAGAGTGCCAATGGCAACCTCAATGGGTGTAGTATTTACAGTTATAAACACACTTTAAATGAGTAGTGACCTGAAAAATAAAAGAAACTGAACCACGCAAAACAGATTTTTCCTCAGAGGAAGGAACCACAGATAAAACATGCCTCATACATTCACAATTAATCAAAATAAACTTTAACATATAAGCCTGACAATTCCAAATTCTAAAAACTAAAGTTGCAGAAGCAAACACATTTTCCCCAAACATAAAATGTGTTTTATCATCCTTGTCATAACGGGAAGGATTAGAGTTAAAATGCTTAGCAGCAGCTAGATTAACTAAAGCTGTGGCTGCTGGGTCATGTTTAGAAAGAGTGTCTAAAGCTTAAAAGATTGAGGGACTCATATACTTTCTCTTTGCCTTTTTTAGGTGCAGCAGGCTGAAGATCAGGAAAATGAAGGCAGTGACATACACTTCCTCCAGAGCTGACAGAACTGAGGAGTTGGGTGAAGGCTCAGGAACTTCCTTCTGTAATAGCTGATAGTATTTTCTGAGGGACTGAGAAACCTCAGTGTTCTTCCACTGAACACACTTGCATATTCTGGAAATAGTCTAGGAGAAAGAAAATCATTGATAGGGAGGTCCGGGTAACATGCTGTCCTGTGAGTCTGAATCAGAATTTAGAGGGGAAAAATGTATCTGTTCCATCACATTCCTCTCCAGATTTAGTTTCTTGAATCTCTTCAGGAAAATCCCTTTTCTCTTAAAAGAAATCACATGACAAGAAAGGTCAATAGACTGTACAACATAATGAGCCAGACTTAATAAACTATCTCTATCCAGTGAAACTGGAGCAGGACAGCTGTAAGTTTAATTTTCTATTTCTTTTTTGACAGGGCAGTTAAGATGAACCCATTTTTAATGGCAACAGTAACTTTTTCAGGTATGAGTGCAGCATTCCAGTTAAGTAGGGGCACCTTCCCTGCCCCGTAATGAACACTGATAAAAGTGGCCCTCCCTTGTCCAGTAAGGGGACCCACAGTAGTTTCAGAGAACATTGCTAACCCTCCAGTCCATAGGGGCTGTATTTGTCACACCAGAGGGATATGGAGAGAAAAGAAACGCGGTCCAAGGAACAAGCATGACCACAGCAAAGTCTCTCACCTGCATCTGTGGCAAATTACCAGCCTGCTGTGGTGGCAAAGGCTGCTTAGTTAACTTTTTTTAACACCTTTATTGAAGACAAAGACAAACATGAATTTATATTAAAGAAAACAAACCATGTAAGGAACTTCTGCTACCCAAGATTTATGAGTAATGATCCCTGAGATTTTACAAAATATTCATTGAGAATTACTCAGATAAATGTTTGTTGGCTGAGGAGCACTAAACACCCCAAAATATTGTTTCTGTTTGGTTAAAACCACCATACTTCCCATGTACTGCAATATTATAATCACTTGAATTTGCTGCTTCACAATAAAAAATAGTCAGTTTCCTGTTAGGAGGAATTTCCATAGAAATGCATTTCTTGAATAATATTTGCTGAATTCAATAAAGGTGTTAAAAACTGTTAGGCAGATTTTGTGGTTTAAACTTAGTTTTTAGACATTCCATCAGTATCAAGCTTAAATATAATATCTAATCACACACATTAAGAAAAAAGCCTCAATAACTGTAGAAAATACGACTCTTTCAGCCAGAAGCCTATACTGCATTCAGCAGTTATATTTCAGCAATACAAAAAAAAAAGAAAAGCGTTATGCTGTAATGAGAAAATCTTGCTACAGTATTTTATTTAGACCTTTACATATCTTTCAAAAATGATTATGAACTTTACCTAGCCTTTAAATTTGACAAATCAATGTGTAGTCCAGATCTTTCTCATTTCTGTATCAATGTTGCTATGCATTTAGCTAATAAGTAAGGAAACATTGCTTGTATTGAGCAGTTGTGTCTTACTCTGTCACACATCTTACTAGGTACCATCCAGGATATTATGCGGTCACCAGCCATTTTGCTTTATTTTTATTTCTCATATGTTGTGGACTTGATTTTACTCATTTACACATTAATCTTTTATTTTGTACTTGCCCGGTAATGTTTTTAAGCTGGATGTTTGAAAGCTCACATACTCTACATAGAAGCAGAGGCTTGTCAAGTTTGAAGAATGCTTCTCTTAACAGACTATGCTAAACGTGATCATATTTGAATCTACTCAGAATTCTATATCTTAGGAATGAATCATACAAGTCACTAGACTCTGCTTCAGCAGAATTAAGTATCTGCATACTCTTCACCTCCTTGATTTCAAGTGGAGATGAAATGCCTCAAATGTTAGAGTTCATCTGTGGCTTAAAATAAGTCTGAAAATGTTCACTTGTGACAGGTAACTGATCTATCTCAACATATTTATGTTTAGAAATGTTAAATAGCATAATCACTTTCTTGTTTGCAACATGAAGGAAGACTGCACATTGGAGATTTTTTAGCTTTCCTATAAGACCACTCACAGTAAGACAGAACTCAAAGTTCCAGAGATCCATGAAGTAAATTCACACTGTAATTTAAACCTAATATATATATATATATATATATATATATATATATATATATATATATATATAAGCTATCAGCCAAAAAACATGTCATATCTTTCTTTGAGTTAATGAAACCTAGTGAAAGCACTTTTTTACTTAATACTTTTTTGTGTTGTCAGATGAAATATGCTTTGCAGTGTGATAGTGTGTTTGTTGCGCATTGGGAAGGCTAGGCACAGTATGCATATAAACATTTAAGAATGCTATTCTGCTATTATAAATACAAAAATAAATAGTTACTGCTGCTGGAAAAGGCACAGCTATGAAGCACTCCATGAATTACATTTTATATTTTGTGTCCCTGATATTGTTAATAAAAGTAACACAATAATATGTTTTAGAAATTAACTGATTCTAGCAGAAATTCAATGTCAGTTTCATTTGGAAAGGTTCTATTTCCCTGAACCATTCATTAAAAGATAATTGCACCCTATATACTTTTCTTTTCCACAGAGTATATTTTCTAACAAAAAAATAATCCCCATACTTCCACGTACTGAAAAATATGGATTCCCGTCTGCAATACGTCTATTCTGGTCAGCTTCTTCAGTGCACGCCCTGTTGAGGTTGAATCAAATCCCATAATACTTGCTTCAGCAATCTGTTTCTCATGCTCTTACATAATTTTGACTATCACATTTAAATGTTTCTTAGTAAGGAGAACACACATAACACGATATGTGTACAGTGTTTTTGTTCTTTCACACCCACTGTGGTCAGAAAGCTACCGAGGCTCAACATTCAGTAGTTATTTTTAATACACTGTTGTTGACAGCTGGATTCTTTCCCTCATCTGGGGACATTAATATGGGGAAACTGATAATTATTGAGAACAGCTAATTAGCTGAGCTCTGCAAGCCAGGAAATATGATACTCTAGCTGGCTCAGGAAAGAAAGGAGTTGGAAGACAGGACATGAAATTCACACCATTCCATTCTCTGAAAAGATTATGTTAACATATCTATGCTTTATGTTTCTGCAATATGTTTCCATAAGGTGCCACACACATGTTCAAAATAAATATGTGAGAGTCACTGCAAATCAAACCCTAACATGTTTACTGAGGACTCACTGGCAGTAATTCACACTTCTGCTTTCATGTAATGTTCATATAACTGTAATTCAACAGTGCCTACTAGAAAATTGTAATCTCTCCGGCTGTGCCCCCACAATGCATTATAAGCAAAAATGATCTTTTTCCTGAAAACAAGATCACATCAGAATGTCAGCCCCATTAGGACATTGACAGTTAAAAATAAATAAAACTAGAAATTGCATATTGTGCTATAAGCAGATTTTGATTGTGAAGATCATCAAGCCAATATTAAAGTCTATGATCATTTTGTTTTTGCTTGTAGTCAGGCAGAGGCAAATGCTATCAAATTATTTTAGGATTTGCTGTTTGGTTTGCAAGATATATTGTATGAATGACATGACTATACAATTACTTTTAGCACAAGACTCATACATTTTTAACTCTGTACCCTAACAATCCTTTAATCTAAAGATCCAAGTAATAAAGCTCAGGAACCTTTTTCATTTATTAGAGGTGCCTAGTTATGTTTGTTTTGATGCTCTTTTACCTACAAAATTACCAGTGTTTATTTTCAGAAGACGTATGATTGGATTTGTTTTTTCAGTGATCTACTGCATGAATATTTGCTCTTGGCTCCATGGACTTAAGACTTTTTTTTTCTTTTGGGATTTTGCTCTGCAACACCCCCACATGGGAATGTTTTAAGAAGTCAGTGTTTAATTCTTTCACTGTAATGTTTCTAGTCATATGAGTTGCTTTACTGCATCTTCAAGGACGATGATAGTTTTGATGAAGATAATTCTTACTAAAAAAATTGATGAAATAAGCAAAAGCTTTGATGATTCTGTAGGAATGAAAGTGAACATTAAAAAATCATCATGAGAGTGAAGCTTGTAAATGAAATCTTGGGAAAGCTAGAAATTTTAATGTCAGCAATATATTTCTTTTAAGACAGAGTTGAATAATTGATTTTAATATCAAAATGTGAAAAATTAGCCTGGCCTGTTACTACACTTGGATTTGACATGATACTAGCATATTTAACAAGAATGCGCAATCCACAGAAAATGTCATAAGTTCCAAAATAATGCAAAATAAAAATACAGCATTGAGTCACCAAGTAAGTTAAATTCTCTTGCCATATTGAATTTGTACATTTTAAAAGTATACATCTAGGAAGAGTAAGAGAAGAAAAAATATATTATATATTAAGTACACTTTCTAAAAATGTTTACTAAACTGTTCTGATGAAGATGGTATATGTTACCCAGCCCCATCTATTGGTGAATACTCTTAAAGACACAATTGCCATTAAATCATTATATATTAATAAATGATTACATATGTTACAACTGCTTTATCCCCCTTACAAAGAATTAATGTTCTGTCTTAAGGAGAAGAATGTTAGTTTATCAAAATCAGTATTACAGTGTATTGTTATATGGCTATTGAGTAGTATATTATGCTCAATGTCACATTGAGGGTAAGAAAACAATCCAATAAACTAAGGTATAGCACCTCAAAATTCATAGATTTAAACATATGGTAGTGTGGCAGGGTGCACAGTTTGTTACCCTCCACTGTAGAGCACTTTTTTGGTATTTTCACTTAATTTTGTTTATTTTATTTTATTTATTTTACATTTGTTAACCGGGATGGTCTGACTGGATGAGGTCCATTTGCAGCGGAGGCCCAGGAAGAAATGCTCCACTTAATTAATACAACAGACAATGATAATAAAACATAATGTAAAGTAAAGACTCTTACTGGGCAGTATTTTGTGCATAATAGAACAGTACGCAAAGAAAGATCATATCAGCAATATATAGGTTCAAAAGTTCATAGATTATTACTAGGCTAACTGCCCTTGCGAGCCATTTTAAGCCTATCCAATTATCCCCTGTGAGATTCAAATGCTGTACTTTGTGCTTGTAAGGCACACCTTAACCATTAGGCCACCCTTCCAACCAAAGTGAACATTAAGTTAGTCATCAAAATATACAGACAGAGATCACAACAACATTTCCAAATGTCAAGGGATACCATTTGTTACTTCCATTTTTACCGAGGGTCTGATAATTGGAGAGAAGAGAGAAAGATGGTGGTAGCATACACTAGGATTAAGTAACACATGGACATAGCCAAGAGCTAATAAGATGAGCTTTAAGGTAGTTTTTGAATTTTTTGTTATTAGGTGCAGGTAATTAGGTAATTTCAGCAGTTTATTATCATTTTCCTGTTGTTGGGCACAGCTTACTGTTGCCAGTGAGATACTATGTAGCCATGCCACAGACAGATTGTACTATGTCTATAGAAATAAAGATGTTAGTTGTAAAAATCTGAAATTAGGTTGCTGTGGATTGCCTCTTCCTAAGCCATGCTGATATTTGTATAGTAGCCTGGGAGAACATTGTCATAGATTCTTTTCCAGAATTTGGAATATGGATATAAAGAGACAAATGGGTCAGTTGGAATACAAAGATTTTCCCAGACCTTGTTTTGGCAGGGAAATGAAGAACCACAATTTCCATATGTCAAAGAAAAGTCCGACAGTGAATGATGCATTTATGATTTTACCAGATGGTTGTTAATAAAGATGTCTAAAATTCTTATGGATTTGGGGTAAAGTCTATTTTGACTAAATTTGTCATGAAGGTGGATAGTTTTAAGTTACTGAACAATCTCTTTTAAGGCTACATAGTGATATATGAACAATTTATTTTGCTGACTTGACTATTCTGTTGGTGAAGTTTTCATTAGCAAATATACATGGACCTGAATTCATCTTATTTTTTTTTCTAAAAAGGTAGAAAATATTTCTGTTACATTCCCTGTTGCTAAGATATTTCATTGTAGAGTAATCCCCATTTGAGCTTTACCTGTTTTTTTGTCAGGATATGTTTGGTTTTCTCAGCAAAGTTGTAGATTTTCTCCTTCACTAGAAGTCAGATTTTGGTTTTGCTGTTTCTTTGGAATCATTTCACAGAAATCATTTTTAAATCAAATAATGTAGGCTATTGGACTAAGTCAGATTTTGTTTTTGCTGTTTCTTAAGAATCATTTCACAGAAATCATTTTTAAATCAAATGATATAGGCTATCGGACTGTTAGTTGTTAAAATTTTGAATTTCTTCTGCCATTGTGAAATTTATCTCACAGGAGCCTTTTTAACTTCTTGGAACCATTCTGCAAGCTCTGTGCAGAAAACAATTCACAGTATTCCATGTAACAGATAAATTCAGAAGGAATAAAGGTAGACAGGCTTTGTATGCCATGAAGAGAGAAGGAGGCCATTTGTAGTTTCTTTCCATTGACAGAGGACCAGAGTGCCTAAGAGAGATATAATACATCAAAGAATATGCTTTCCCAGAAGTATATGAACAAAGGGCAAGTATGTGGAAGATTTTTTGAGACAGCTATATGAACTGGCAGAAAAGTATGGCTTTAATATCACTAAGAGGAATAAACAAGTGATAGAACTGTGATTAGTCTGACAAATGTGAAATTGTCTTAAATGTTACAGCTCTAAGTCAACTAACTTAAAAAAAATAACAATATTTGCAGAGGCTGAACTGACAAAAATAAAATATTAAGTTAAACATGGAAACTAATGTTCATGAAGTGAAATATAAAAGTTAATAGCAACTTGTGTAAGTAGAATGCTATTAAGAATGAGCAAATGTTCAAAAAGCAGAGAAAGAGCAAGGTTGGAAAATGTATGAGGTGTGTATGCTCCTATAATAAGTCAGAACAGTGTCTTGCATGTGGTAGAAGTGTAAGAAATGTGAAAGCCTGTGTCATTTTGCAGTTACTTGTTAAAACATGAAGAATAAAGGTGGCTGCTACTGACACTATAAGTGAAACTAAAAATAGTATATATGTTATTTTTGTTTTTGGATTCAAGGCTGTATGGGGGCAGAAGGTGTATGAAATGTACAAATCTGGGTCATCTTGCAGTTATTTTTAAAACCAAGCTAATTAAAGGGTTTGCTTCTGAAAATGTCAATGAAACTAAAAATAATGTATGGAAAGCATTTTTCTTTTGTATTGTTCTGTTTCTAGTGATAGTTGATATAGAAGCTGGCTGGTAAATAAAGATTCTGATTCATAAAACAGTTGTGAATATCAAGATAAGTACAAGGAAAGATGTTACTGTTGTATTGTGTGTTACATGTAGACATTTTCTGAAACATCTGCTGTTGCATGAAACAAAGAGTAAAATTAGATGCTCTGTAGACAAGTTCAAGTGAATTTGAAAATTGCTATCCATGTCTGAATGGAAGGAGCATAAGTATGAGTTCTATGTTTAGGCAGTGCTGTAGCTAGCTAAACTAGTACTCAGGGCAATTTCCTGATCTTGCACTCCTCACTTTTAGTTGCTAAGAAAAAAAGACTGTTTCTCAAGGTGATGACAAAAACGTCCCTTAAACTTTAACAAGCTGCTTGCAACAAATAGAAAATATTACATAGAGAGCACTGATTGCTTCAGTTCTGATCACTAACGCAATTTTGGCATTTACTTCTAAATTTAGGTATACATGGCATGTTGAAACACTTCAGCCCTGACAGCATATACAGTATCAGCATCAAGAAACTGAATGTCAGAACTGATGATTGTACTCCTGGACATATTGGGTCTACACTGCTGCCCTCTTGCCCCACCCCAGCTATACCTCTGTGTTTATGTGTTGTATAGTCTACATGTAAATATTCTGCTTATCAGAGCTGTGTGGTACAAAAATAACTGTAAGAATTAATGAAGTCATTGTACATTTGTCTGGCAAAGCTGGCCTGCTTGACAGTTAACGAATAAAAAATTAAGCTAAGACAGAATACTATTCCATAAGCTTTAACATCATTAAGGAGGATGCCATTCCTTTGTTGTCCCTAATTTAGACAGAACTCAGATGTAAAATCTAGGCATTATGAAGAGTGTAAATAAACTAATCAAATAGTCTGCTCCTGTGGTCCAAATAATTAAAAAGAATAGTCATATGATAATCTGTGTTGACTTCAGAAAAGTTCAGTGATGAAATGTCTATACTACATTTACTATAATTCAGAACAGCAAAGCTAGTTAATGCTTTAAGAATTGTCTATATTACGGGCTTCCACTGGTTTTTGACAGCTACCATTAGACAAGGAAAGTAAAAAGATAACAACTTCCATTTCCTTTGTGGAAATGTTTTGTTTTAAAAAGGCTGCCATTTGGTATAACCTCTGTACTAGAAATTGTCCAGTACAAAATGACTGATTTACTGAAAAGTCTAGATAGTATTGTTATTGTAAAGGATGACATCCTAGTGTTTGGCTCAGGCAAGCATGCACATGATTTTAGGTAAGAAGCCTTGCTTTAGACAATCAAGGATTTAGGTCTTATGCTAAATAAAGACAAATGTTGTTTGAGTAAGAGACATAGAGTTTCAGTTTTTTGGCCCCACGTAAGTATTAGTGATATCAAACTAGGTGCAAGCAAGGGCCAGGCATTAGCTGAGTTGTAAGATCTATCATATGTGACAGTTTAATCAGTTATGTAACAAAACAAGTGGTCTTACAGAAGAAGGAAACAAAAAAGAAAGTTTGCCTCTCTGTGGTTTACTGCATAATGCATTAAAAGAGGAACTGAAATCCAAGAAGCTCAAGTCATGAGACTTGTTAAGATATGAGATCACATATGGCTGAGAATATTTGTGAGCAGCAATATTGTACTGGAAGCTAAATTCCTACATCAAGATCTAATGGCTGTAAGATAAAAAAGCAGAATGAGAAATCCTACATTTAAGGCCTAATCGTCTTCTTCATCCATAATCCCTCTTGGAATTTACCATATCTTAAATTCTAATTATATCATAGCCTTGTTTTCTACCCCATTTTTACTATACATTATTGTTCTTTCATCATCTAGAACCTCAGCATTCCCCTCTATCTCTATTCTTTGCAAATCTCCCTGATTCTCTTTTTATACAACTTTACAATCACTACTACTTCTACTCAAAATGCTAGCATTATTCTACTTCTGCAAATCTCCCTTTTCTCCCTATTCCATCTACACCTTTGCTAGCACTACTTCTCTAATTCTACACCTTTACTAACACTACCTCTATAACTCTACACCTTTATTAGCACTACTTTTCTAATTCTACACCTTTACTAACACTACTTCTCTAATTCTACACCTTTACTAGCACTACTTCTCTAATTATACACCTTTACTAACACTACCTTTCTAACTCTACACCTTTATTAGCACTACTTTTCTAATTCCACACCTTTACTAACACTACTTCTCTAATTATACACCTTTACTAGCACTACTTCTCTAATTCTACACCTTTACTAGCACTACTTCTCTAATTCTACACCTTTTCTTTAATTCTATACATTTACTAACACTACTTCTCTAACTCTACACCTTTATTAGCACTGCCTTTCTAATTCTACACCTTTACTAACACTACTTCTCTAATTCTACACCTTTACTAGCACTACTTCTCTAATTATACACCTTTACTAACACTACTTCTCCAATTCTACACCTTTACTAGCATTACTTCTCTAATTCTACACCTTTACTAGTACTACTGCACTAATTCTATACCTTTACTAGCACTACAACTCTAATTCTACACCTTTACTAGTACTACTTCTCTAATGCTACACTTTTCTACTTCTCTAATTCTGTACCTTTACTAACACTACTTCTCTAATTCTACACCTTTACTAGTACTACTGCACTAATTCTATACCTTTACTAGTACTACCACTCTAATTCTTCACCTTTACTAGTACTACTTCTCTAATTCTACACATTTACTAGTACTATTCTATAATGTGCACCTTTACTAACACTACTTCTCTAATTCTATGCCTTTACTAGTACTACTTCTCTAATTCTACACCTTTACTAGTACTACTGTACTAATTATATACCTTTACTAGTACTACCACTCTAATTCTACACCTTTACTAGTAATACTTCTCTAATTCTACACTTTTACTAGTACTATTCTCTAATTCTGCACCTTTACTAGTAATACTTATCTAATTCTACGCCTATACTAGCACTACTAATTCTACACCTTTACTAGACCACGTCTATAATTCTACACCTTTACTAGTACTACTTCTCTAATTCTACACCTTTACTAGTACTACTTCTCTAATTCTACACTTTTTCTAACACTATTTCTCTAATTCTACACCTTTACTAACACTACTTCTCTAATTCTACACCTTTACTAGACTACTTCTCTAATTCTACACTGTTACTAGTACTACTTCTCTAATTCTGCACCTTTACTAACACTACTTATCTAATTCTACACCTTTACTAGACTACGTCTCTAATTCTACACCTTTACTAGTACTACTTCTCTAATTCTACACATTTACTAGTACAACTGCACTAATTCTATACCTTTACTAGTACTACCACTCTAATTCTACACCATTACTAATAATACTTCTCTAATTCTACACTTTTACTAGTACTATTCTCTAATTGTGCACATTTACTAACACTACTTCTGTAATTCTACACCTTTACTAACACTACTTCTCTAATTCTATGCCTTTACAAGCACTACTTCTCTAATTCTACACTTTTACTGGTACTATTCTCTAATTCTACACCTTTACTAGCACCACTTCTCCCCTTCAAAAGATATCATTACTCAACCGTGACCTGTATGCTTTTATTCTCAAAATGATCGCTCTCGGAATGTTATGCATGATTTACATATTCATATGTGTGCTACACCTCCAGAGGTAAGTATCCTGTAATTTGACTTTTTATACTCTTCTGTTTGCGCATTTAAGTTTGAATTATCAGCTGTTTGTAATCTTGAACCTTTGATGTTAACTTGCTTGTTTATCTAATTTTAATTGTTCAGTCTTGTTACATGTATTGGAGCCCCACTGAATATGGGCTCTCAAGACCCAGTGGGCTATCCCGGTAATCAAATGCCAATAAGTAAATAAATAAACAGCCTTGCCATGTTTTTTTTTTCTTTCTTGAAAGGTTTTTGGGATAGGAGCAGTGGCAATTGACAAACTGCAGGCTTTGACTGAATGTAAAATGATGTTTACTTAGAATTACCGATTTTTACAGAATCACAGAATTCAAATGTGAAGTGAGAATTTGAATGGTGTGATTCATGTCAGCTTAGAAATTACCTCAAATACTACCTCTGCAGCATAAAAATTGATTTTCACTTCTAGTCCCGGAGAATAAGCAGTAGCACATTTTTATTGTGGAATTTTACTTACAGTTTTCACTGACAAGATAACATAATGAGTGTTGCAGATCCAATACACGCACTTGCACGTATATGCTCATGATATGCTTGCTTGCTGCAACTTGACTTGATTTCCCATAACTACTTAGCTCACATAGCCCTAACAAAAGCCCTTACTCTATACTAAAACTCCCTTCCTTCTCCTTAAGCTTAAAACTGCCTTCCAGCTCCATAATCCTAGAAATCTACCCCCCAAACCAAAACTGTCTGCATCACTCTCAACGCTAAAACTCCCTTCCTATTTCCTAACCTAAAACTCTATGCACTCCTTAAATTTAAAGTTCTTTCCACTCCATAATATGTCTTTAAGACAATTATTTTTAGAACTTGGCACATGAACACCTCTTTTGAGCCTGACATCTGCTGATACAGGGAACACTCTGCAAACAGTGTACTTTTACCACTGTTCTAGTTTCTGCACCATGTACAAGGTCAACAAGGAAGCAAGCATTCAGTTTTTTGCCCAGGACAATATTAGCTGAATTGGAAGTCAGTTTATGAAACAGGGTAGGACAGGGCTGGATGAACAGGAAGGTTGTAAAGATTCAGTTTGGAATCCAGCTTGTAAGGCTTTCTGTTGTGCTTGTGAATAGCTGGAGCTGTGATCATTTGATTACATTGTTTCGTCAGAAGCATTGTATGATTGTATGTTTATGTGCCACTTGATATATAGCTGTAAACTTGATCCTCTCTGTATAGGCAGCACCAGACCACAGACTTTAACTCTTTTTTGTTTAGTTAGAAATATGCTCTGAATAACTAGTAATAGCCACATGCTACTGTGGTATTGAGCACATCCAATTCTGGCATGCATAATGTCAAAAGACGTAAGACTTCAATCTGCTTCTGGACTTGTCTGGTTACAGAGACATGTATACATGCTTCTGGACTTGTCTGGTTACAGAGACATGTATACATGCAAACTAATGGCTACACAGTTATGAGATGTACATAAAACACATTTGATAACATTTGTATAAACTTTTCCTTTTTTACATATCTTTATGCCCAAAGTAGTGTTGGCATAATAAGGAAAAAGTAAAATTAAATGCCATTGCATTTACTTGCATGAAGCACTGCCTGAATGAGATTTATTCATCTGTTTTGTGAACATTATGCAGTTATGAATTACTGCTTTAATGGGGTTGCACTGACTATACAATGACCACTTGGAAGCATTGTAGAATGACATTTTGCAAGACGGGTCAATACATGGCTCCAGAATGCCCCGTGACACAAATGGGATATCTGTAAGAGTGGAGCTGTATGCATTTCTATGCAAACTTATGAATATGTGCCATATGTTAACACAACTTCAATTTGTGAAGCATGTACGATATTTCATATCGTATGAAGACACAGATAATGGTGGAAAAATGTTTACTGTTGTTTGATGTTTGGTTGTCAATAAAGTGTAGAAATGTGTATAAATACATAAAAATAGAATGACACCACCAAAACTGCTGTGCAGCTAATTTAAGATCACACCTGCAGGAACAGAAATGCTGCTAATAGCAGAAGTCTATGCACTATGATTAGAGAGGTATTAAGAGTTGTTGGCATAATTGCAATATAGTCTACTCAGGCTGAATCATGTTTAGATGACACATTAATATCACCAAACTATGTGCTGAATAAGTTATCTGTCTATCTATCTATCTGACTATTTCACTTGTAACTTTTACAGTTGTCAAGACATTTAGATTTGCTACATTTTTCGTAAAATAGCCCTAAGTGAAAGCTGTAATCTTGGAACTCCTCAGGTGTCACGACTTGTGAATTTCCATGGATTTTAGCTGTGAATGAGCTGTCTGTACTCTTTGTATATCAGAATCAGTTTATATACATTTCTGATGTGTTATCACATCTGCTTATAGTTAATTTAAACCACAACTTAAATAAATATTCATTTGCACTACATATGCAAACTGCAGGGACATATACAATCACAGAACAGCTTAACTGCTTCAGTCTACAAACAAAATATCCACTTAAATGTTTAACAAGGCAAACAAAATAAAAATTAAAATGAAATACAGACCAAGTACCACTTTCATTTTATCTGCAAGTTTATGCTTAGAATGCCCTGTTTGTACAGGTAATCAGTAGTTTGTAAGTACATGGCAGTTTTGCATGATAGGGTAGTAATGGCATTGTTCTGTGTTCACCTGCTTTTGATGTTTATTACATTTGTGTATTATGATTATTTTACATATTCACAGTACGAGTTGAGTGAGATTAAAGACATGGTATAGCTGGTAATATGCAGCAGTACCATATAGTTTAATAAATTATGTGACAGCTGAACAGACATAGAACATTTAAAAGTGCATGAACAAGAAATAATTGCATCAATAAAAATATATTACATACAAAGTGCATACATTGAAACCAGCCAATACTGAATAACATATTTATATGTAAAAATATTACACTCAAAATTAAACAATCGCAACAAAAATGTACATTTAAAACTGGATTCAAAATAACAATCGAGCAGCCATCATTTTTCAAATAACACATAAGAGAAACATTGGGACTGACACCTGGAGGGCAAAAAACATCCTGCCGGATTCACGATGGCTTGCACGGAGTGTACGAGTAGAGTAAGACTCCATGCAGCCATCATGTCCAACGAGCGATCCAGGAACAGCTTGTAGGGGCATGTAAGATAGCTCCTAAAACGTCTCCTACACGGACAGGGCTGGGATATGCAAATTACCTCACTTGCAGCCGAAAGGCATGCAAATGAGGTAAATTTGCGATCCAGGAAGCACAGACCTGTCTGAGTAGGAGCCGTGTTAGCTCCAGAAATGTACTCAGTTGACAACTGAGTACCGTTCTGCAAATAGCACAATGGAGCCTTGTCAGCTCCAAATAAAGTTTGCATATGGTTGAGGAAGCATGCCAATGGCCAAATATGCAGCCATTGGAAATGTTCCCAGATGCAAAATTAAAATAAAAATACTTTTTTTTTTCCGGCAATTTCCGATGTTTAAGAATAGCGCAGCACCGCGCAAATGGGGTGCACTAAAAAAAATCATAAAATAAGAAAATAAAAGCCACAAACGTGGAATCTATGAAAATTGTTAAATTACAGTGTAAGGGAATAGCAGGCTGAAGACAACATGGCCACCGAGTAGAGGTTGCTAAGGGGAGAAGCCCAGTCTAAGACATGTAACCAAGCATTAGTAGGCAATCCTATGTAAATGAGTGTTAGGATAGTGAATCGCACTTTTACATAGCAAATGAGCACAGTCAGTGGAGTGTAGGAGTAGGATATGGGGAGTAACAGAGTAGGAGATAGGTGACATCACAAGGGGGGTATGTATGAAAGTAGTGAAGCTCATAGGGGCAGAGTGGCATGTGTCAGCTGTCAGTTAGACATCATGGAAAGAGGTGTGTCAACAGGTAGGCCAGGGAAAGCCAAGAAATGGAAGGTGTATACTGTGGATAACAGCAAAGTTTCTTGCTGAGCGGGTATGGGCATGTGTGCGCGCCTGTAAACCCGAGTAAGACAGAGTGCGTGTGTGAAAGCGTGAGTGCACGCATTTAAGCCAGAGTAAGCATGTACAAGGTTGTGTAAAGACCTGTGAGCTTGTTTGCACTGGTGTGTGCATGTTTTCACCCAAATAAGCAAGTTTTAGTCCGTCTAAGCATGTGTGCGCGCGTGTGAGCTGCTGTGAGCATGTTTGCGCTTGTATGCGCTCCCCCTGAGGAAACAGAAAGGAAAAAGGAAGCACAACAAATAGTAGGAAGCTACCAGGGAATACTAGTAGAGCTAGCAGGTGAAAACAATCAGAATCAGGCAATTACACAGGCAGAACACTAGCCCAGCCCAGCACTTAAAACTCTGCAAACAACAGTGCAGTTTGTTTCTCTCAAGAGACACTGCAACACTGGAGTAAGCTACTAGAAGTGAAAACTGAAAAAGCTTCACTCAGACAAAAAATGCTAGGGGCTGCCATTGCTGTTATAAGGCGACATATGCAACATGCTGAGGGTGGTGACAATGCAAATGCTGCCGGACAATCCACAGTGAGGAGACGGAGAAGAGTGTACAAGCCCAGGGTCACCTACCAGGGGTTACATGAGCTGGAGATAGTGGAGTGCTATAGAGTGGACAGTGACCTCCTGCAGCAAATTGTTGAGCTGTGCAGGCCACGCTTCACACACAGAACCAACAGAGGGAAACCCATCCCATTGGAAACCAAGGTATGTGTTGGCCTAAGAATACTAGCAACAGGTACCTTCCAGAGACCAACTACTCTTTTACAAGCTGTCCCACTTATATTCTATAACAATACCAGCAAAATAATTACTAACCTGCCTGGTGGTGCAACCTCGTCAGCCTATCAGCGTAGGCTTGCTGATTTGCGGAATGAACACATACAGCTGTAATATAAATGAAGGAATATTGTAACATACCTATCCATACTATAGGCTAGGATAGCATTTCTTACATACTTAATTACATGGATACTTAGTAGTGGGGCATTGGGCATTTGGTGGGCCTCCTGGATCCATCGGTTCAGTTGGCCCTCCTTTCATCACTTCAGGTCCACATAGTGGTGACAGACCTGTTCACCAGTCCTGGGAATGCCTGTGGCACTGGTGAGATCATGTGCCAACCAGTTCCACGCCTCTGCCTTGTATGCTCCTCATTGAACCTGGCCTGCATGAGTTGCACTTCATGATCATGGACTAGGAGCCAAACCATATATTTTGACTACTCAACACCCCACCTTTGTGCTCTAAAGCGATTTCCCTCTCCTACACCTGCCATCCTGACTGCAAATGGGTACCACAATCAGTTATGGTGTGTATTCCCACCTATGGGGCTTATATATGCTGGTTTTCCCACACTTATCTGTGATTGGCCATTTTGGATATTTATCAGCTTACAGCAAACCTTCTTTGTCATGGTTCTATTTTCATTCATTCCTATATGTATGCTAATACTGTATTTCTAAGTACAACTGTCATGGCTTAGTGGTTCAGTACTTTGACTATGGTGCACAGTATCCCGGGTTCGACCCTTGTCATTGCTTTTTTATTTTACTACTGTCTAGTCAGGTTAGGAGGTGTAAACGCGACTTTGCTACAGCTTGCCCAACGTTGCCTGACAGTGAGCTGGTTGGCGCGCTGTGCAGCTCTGCGCAAACAGCTTATGCTGGGTAACGCGTTATTTACCTATAAGCACTCATATTGAGCTGGGTGAAGCGCTGCTGAACTATGGGCACTCATATTCAGCTTGTTAAAGCGCTGCTCACCTACGGGCACTCATATTAAGCTTGTTAAATTGCTGCTTACCTATGAGCACTCATATTAAGCTTGTTAAAGCACTGCTCAGCTATGGGCACTCATATTAAGCTTGTTAAAGTGCTGCTCACCTACGGGCACTCATATTCAGCTTGCTAAAGCGTTGCTAAGCTATGGGCAATTATGGTCCTTTTTTTATATATTATGTCGGTTTTGTTCACAAATACATGGGCCATTTCATTACATTTTACTTAAATTATAGTTTTATATATACATATATATATATATATATATATATATATATATATATATATATATGTCAGGGGATTGTTTCATACTTATTTAAATAAAAATGGAGAATGATGTTGTGGCTCGAACCGTGACTACCTCCTCTTTGGCGGCGTCTCTACCGCTATTGCTACTTGGCTTAATTTGCATATGTAGATCTTATATACTTTTCAATGTCTGCTAACTGTGGCTGAGCGAAAGGGCATACCAGCGCAAATGGCGCGCACTGCGGGCAAACATTTTGGAAATTATAAAAAAAAAATTGAAACTGCTATTTTTACATTTTACACATTTTCAGTAGGGTTTAGTCTGTGGGGATGTGTGGTGTTGTGTTCCTTGACATTTCAGCAGACTCGCTCGTGGGTGTTTACTTTCAGGACTCTGACTCTTCTGGGGGCGTGTCCCTTTGCAGTACTTGGCAATCAGACACTCCCCCTACTTTCCTACATGGACCGTGTTGGACTAGTGTATGATTCAGCATTCCCTCATGAATATGCATGGCATGCTGATGTCATACCGTTCGATTGTAGCCTCCGAGTAAGACATATTAAGTCTTACACGGAGGTTTTGTGAATCCGGCCCATCTAGTTTCAGCTGCCATAGAAGTTATTTAACTTCTGTTATCTCCTCCCAGAGACCTCCACTCAGATTTAGTATTATCCTTTCCAAAATAATAATATTAAACTTTTTGAAACCAGTGCAGTTAACAGACCCCGGGATTCAGCAAGCTCTGCACGACATGCAGGAATAGTGCAAGAGCTGCTGGAGGCAATATGGCTGCAGAGAGATCCAGGAACAAGCTCCCAGGATGCGCACATGAGCTCCTGCACTATTCCTGCATGGACACAGCTCCTGTATGTTAATTACCCCTTTTGCAGGAGAAAACCATGCAAATGAGGTGAATTAGTGATCCGTGCAGGAGTGGTGTAGTGACCGAGTACATTTCTGAAAACTACAAAATGGAGCCATGACAGCACAAATAAAGGGTGTATATAATGTGGAAGGCATGCCAATGGCCAAATATATGGCCATTGGCATGGAAAATAGTTTCAAAATAACAAAAAATAACTTTATAATTTTTTTTTTTTTGGCTGATTTTGGCCGTTTAAGAGTACGGCAGCAGCGGTCAAACAGGATCAGCCAGAAAATAAAAATAAAACCTTGAAAACAATTTTGCCATTATAGTCAATGGCAGGCAGAAGACAAAAAGGCCACTGAATAGTGGTTGCTAAGAGGGAAAGCTCAGTGTTAGTCTTGTAACCAGGCATTAGCAGTCAGTTCTATGCAAATGAGGGGATTGATACTGAATCACAGATTTACCCTCATTGCTAGCCAGCACCCAACCGTGTAGGTGCAGAAATACCATGGTGCAAGCCTAAGAGTTAGCTGACATGATAGAGAGTTGTGTCACGCATGCTGTAAGCTTACTGGAGCTCTGTGGCTTGGGTTTGCCCTTAGCTTAGCAGAGCTAAGGAAGGGGGTGTGTCTAAAACTGCCTAGAAGTGTTTACATTGCCTAAATGGGTGTGCACGCCGCGCACCGGGTATTAAACAAAAAAAATTTAACCAGGAAATAGCAGCTCTGTTCACATCTGAGCACTGGGTTTACACAGTGCGCCTCTGGGCTTAAACAGGAAGGCAGTGGGAAGGGAAAAGAGCAGTAGGAAGGTAATCAAGGAGAACTAGCATAGCTGGCAGGTGAAATTTATCAGAATCAGCCAATTACACAGGCAGCAGCCCAGCCCAGCCTAGCACACTACTATAAACTATGCAAACACCTTTCCCTCTAGTTTTTCCCATAAATTCTACACCACTGGTGTACGCAAATGGGGAAATTTTACCTAACAAAAGCAACAAAATGATAGGGGCTTTGCCGGCCATGCCTCACACACACAACCAACAGAGTGGAACACATCACAGTGGATACCAAGGTATGTGTATCTTCCAAAGGCCATCTCACAGGCATCAGCATCCAGGGTACTCCAGTTCCTGGATGCCATGTCAGCACATGCTGGTGAGCACATATATTTCCTCAACACCTGTGATGCGTTGACCAGCAATATGCGTCTCTTCCACCAAATAGCAGACTACCCTGAGGTAGTGGGTGCTATAGACTGCACGCACATACACATCAAAGCACCACCTGGTGAGTGGGGTAGAGTCTACATAAACCACAAGGGCTTCCCCTCCATCAACTGCCAGGTTGTGTGCAATGCCCAGGGCATTATAATGAATGTATGTGCTGGCAGCCCTGGAAGCGATCACGACTCCCACATCTGGCATATGATGCAGCTGTACCAGAGATTTGCCAATGGGAACATCCCATATGGCCACCTAGTGGGTGATGCTGGTTACACACTGGAGCCGTGGCTGATGACACCCATCAGAAATGCACACACACACACAAACAAGAACTAAATAATGAGGCACAAGCACAGAACAGATTCATAATAGAACATGTGTTTGGGATGCTCAAGTCACACTTCCAGTGCCTAGACAAATCTGGTGGATCCTTGCAGTACTCACCAGCTACATATACCCAAATTGTCATTGTATGTGTCATGCTACACAAAATGATCCTGCAGAAACAGCTGCAGCAGGAACAGCATGGGGCAGGACCACACAGCCCCCTACCATTGCCAAGGCCAGCACAGGCACAGTTTGACTCGGAGGAGGAACAATCTGAGCCTGCCCCTGTAGGCAGAAGGAGGCATGTCCAGTATGCCCAGGCCTTGGTAAAGAGGCAATGCATAGCACATACACTGTCACGGTAGGAACCCAGGGAATGACACCTCTCTCTGACTCGCACATACAGTAAAAGGGATGCCAAACATGACACTACCTGTGCTTAACCATGTATAAGGAGTGTACTATGTGCATCCGACATAGTCAGACCTCTATCACCATCCTCAGTACTGGCACAGCCACAAGGTAAGTCATTCTCACTATCAGTTGATGAATGTAGTAGTATGTTCTGCTACCTGTATCTGTGGTATGGATGTGAGCATGTAAGGGAATCGGGTGGCTGAATGAGATGGCAGCAGATAGTAGACACCTATATCGGCAGCATGAATTCCTCAACAAATACTGTTGTTAGCATAGTTGACAGTACTAGACAAGGTGACAAAATCCACTGCGGGACATGTGGTTTGCCAAATGTGTGTCCACAGGACACACACATGCATGTCAGTGAGGCTCACATACCGAACAACAGTCTCAGCCAGCAGGACATCTGTAGACAAACACAAAGAAGGGCTGCACTAAGGCCTCTGATTGATGGCTATGGAGAATAGCCCCTCTCCAGACCTACACAGACAGACTACAACAGGTCAGGCAGTGGGATGTTAGTTCTGAATGGTAAGAAGTCTAAAATGAAATATAGGTCAATAAAACCTAAGATCTGTACTCTACTGATATGCCTGTATTCTGCATGATAGATCAGAATACAGAATGAAATGGAAGCCAACAGAGTACCTGAAATACCAGTACAGTCATAACAAATGTTTACAGTTGTCAGGTGTGCCCCTCCCACACAATCATGTGTAGAAATGTAGTAACATGTACATGTGGGTATAATAAAAGTGGAGCACAAATTACCTCAGTTGGCCAAAGTAGCAGGTTAGATTGTTGAACATGCACAATATACAGAGCTCTGTGTGTTAGGTTGTTGTGTGTTGTATATTGTGTATAAGTGGTCAGCATTTAGGCATGGAGGGTAGGATCCCAGTGACAAATGGCCAGTACTTTTGATGATGGGGCCAAGTTCTCACAACTGTAGTGCCAAACACAATGCATCCCGGCAAGACACAATCCAGCAGTAATCCATACTAATTGTTCGGATGTAATATCTGTCACCATCTGAAAGATGGACATGGCATGAATGTGGGCCCAGACATACAAACAGTACACAGGTGGAAGTACCCTAGACAGAAAGTGTATAAAATGTTACTGTCAAATGGACACACATATGGGATTGTATATAAATGTTAGCAGCACATTAGTTGGCTGTGTAGTATGGAATACTGATGTAGTCTGACCAAACACTGGCAGACCACAAAAGGCACAGGTATGAAGTACTGCAAAACTGCTGATGTCCCTGCACAAGCCAGCATAAGTGGAATGCTCCACGTATATATATGAGTCAAATGCAAGTAGCTTCCATAGCACAGATGGACTCAGCTCACCCCACCATCTGCCACAGGTACCTCACAGGTCATATCCTTGCTGTTGGTAATGAGTACAATATGACCGCCACCTCTGTATTGGAAAAGTCACAGAATGCAGCATGCTGAAGAGGTGTCCCATGCAAGTGTGTTCAGCATCCACACCAATGGATCAATAAGGACAGAAACTATTGATATTAACACCTTGCACACCTACCCTGTCACCCCAGGGGAATACAGTGGCTTGCAGCCCAGGACTGTAGGAGTGACACAGTGCACTGGCCTGTTACAGATGGCCTGCATCACTACCAAATGCCCTACAGTCCTCTGTCAAAGGCCTGTGTCTCACCCATACTGCCAATGTATGTTATCTCATGGACTCACAAATAATGCTGGGATGAAGTGATAACTTTAGGGATACTTATCAGATATCATTTGCGTAATGTTCGGAAGAGGATAGAATAACAGGGGGAGGGGTAGAAGCATGGATGCCATGGAGTGTGTGAAGTCTGAAACTCAGATGTGTACACATGCTATCCCTGCCTGAAAACACCTGCTAATAAACCACAATGTGAAGGGGTAATGACCAGAAATATGAGCCCTGCCTCTGGGTAACCTGTGTGAATCTGTACAGCTGTAAGGTATGGCCACAGCAGGATATGGCCATTCTGTCACATTGATAGATGTACAAGCATGGGATCCTCAGCCACCACAGTACCAAGGTGCTGAACCATTTACACAGACCCATCAGCAAGAGTCTGTAGCTCCCCCTCCAGAATGGCATGACTGTGCAAGAATATATAGGCTGCAGACCACAATACTGGATACAACTTCATTCATCTTGTGTTCCCCAGGAAATTTTTGCAAGCAAATATGTATACCTGTCAGTAGTTTATGACATAAAACATCACAGTGTAAAACAGTACATATGTCTGAATATCTCTGTTAACACCAAAACCATGTAGCAGAAGCAGCACAGACACACTTACTTACAGTAACCCACTATCCTTTGCCCATTGTGACCCCATATTGTCAACCAATCTACAGATATCCTGCAGAAACAGGTTGCTACCTGTAGGTGTAAAACACAAATGCCTGTACTGAAGTGCAACCTACCTGAAATGGATTCACACATTCAGTACAGAAGGTCATACTGGGCATGCTCCCACACTTAGGGAAATGAAGCCCATGTCTGGCAAAAAGAGTGGACTATACATGTTTGTCAGTCGCAGATGTCTGTGCACACACTCCACATTGCACACCAGTCATACTTTGCACCCACATCGGATAGGAATACACACACACATATTCAAGGACAATACACTACAATAGGCCAAACATACACATACATAGATGTGTGGAAGAGAGTGACAGTCAGTGACAAAGAGCTTCCCATCATGAGGTCTGCCCAACCCAGCACACATCCAGTTGGCCAATACCACATGATGTTCAAATGTCTATCACTGTAGATATTTGCTTCTAGTAGCTCTGAGCACTATAGTGCCTGTGGTGCTTGTGATAACTGTGTAATATGACTGTATAAGTCATTATTCATCTAGCAGTTGTATACATGGTCCTGTCAAATCTAAACCCCTGTGTGACTTAGTGTTGTGTGTGTGCTTCCAGATGAATGGTTTATGGCCATTCACACACTCTGCACTCCCCCTTGCCCTACTTTGGCAAGCCTGCTGATGTCATTCACCTTGAAATACACCCTTGGAGAAGGGCTAGCTCTATAAGCTCCATGGCGTGTGCTATAACTGCATAATGCTATAGTGTGATGTACTAGTTAGCTAGGAGTTCTAATCCCAGACATGGCAACTGTGAGACTCTGTGTGTGTGTGTGTGTGTGTGTGTGTGTGTGTGTGTGTGTGTGTGTGTGTGTGTGTGTGTGTGTGTGTAGGGATCAATGCTTTTGAGGCCAGTCACAGTCACTACACTTTCCATTGTCCTACTTTGGCAAGCCTGCTGATGTCATTCACCTTAAAATACACCTTTGGAGAAGGGCTAGCCCTATAAGCTATGTGGCATGTGCTATAACTGCGTAATGTTGTAGTGTGATCTACTAAGTTAGGTAGGAGTTATAATCCCAGAAATGGCAACTGTGACACTGTGTGTGTGTGTGTGTGTGTGTGTGTGTGTGTGTGTGTGTGTGTGTGTGTGTGTGTGGATCAATGCTTTTGAGGCCAGTCACAGCCACTGCACTTTCTATTGCCCTACTTTAGCAAACCTGCTGATGTAATTTACCTTGAAATACACCTTTGGGGAAGGGCAAGCCCTATAAGCTCCATGGCATGTGCGATAAATGTAGTACACTGTAGTAGTAATACATAGATAGGTAGGGGGTTGAATCTCAGTACTGTCAAGTAAGTGTGTGTATGCATGTGTGTGTGTGTGTGTGTGTGTGTGTGTGTGTGTGTGTGTGTGTGTGTGTGTGTGTGTGTGTGTGTGTGTTTGTGTGTGTGTATGTGTGTTTGTCATCAGTATCCTGTGTGGAGGTAGCTGTGATTGTTTAATCATAGGACTCATTGTGGGGCAGGTTTTTCAAATTTCTTTTATTGAGGACCTACTATATGTCACAATGTCCACCTTACAAGGACAACAGATGTCAAACAGCAGAGAGGCTGGTGTAGACAATCCATAACCCTACATGTGACATTATGGATTGGTGAACAATATAGCCAACCCTTGTATTACCCAGAGAACACTCTCCCCCCATGTCTCATACACAAACACACTTGGCTAGGTAACAACCACTATATTGGTAGTTCTCTGCATATTGCCCACAGATATTGTGATTGCAGTGGAATACAGGAGGAGATGGCACCCTGTTCTGGGTCTGTATCACATCGTCGAACTTATATAAGTTCATACGATGTAAATATCAAACCCAAAAGTTCTAAACTGCACAATAATGAACACACAGAACAGCTTTTTTTTCCCAGGGGAAAAAAAAATCTCTGTTCCCTAACAAAAAAAACAAACAAAAAAAAAAAACATAAACCTTAAACTAAAGCTAAAGTGGGGGGCTTCACCCCCCCACTCCCCCTACTTAAATATACCAACTCTGAGATTGCACCACAGTAGAGGAAATAGCAAAGCCCCGAAAAAGTCCCAATGATTTTTTTCCTGGGAAAATAATCGATGTGCCGTGGCTTCACTATTTTTGCATTTCAGACTTTTGGGTTCGATATTACATCTTTCGAACTTATACAAGTTTGACAATGTCATATAGACCCCCCTGTTCCATCAGTACAATAGGCAAATAATTGCTTACAGTGGTCCTTTGCTATGTTCCTCACTGGATGCCTGCAACAACTGTAAAGTCAGCAAATATAACCCACAAAGAAAATACCATACCTTATACACATGCCCTATATGGACAGATGTCACTAAAACCAATGAATACCTGTATCATGCTGTCAGTATAGGTGCAGGCACAACCTCAGTTCCATAGCCAGTTATAACCACATGAGGTCAGGAATGCGACATCAGATGGTAACAATCTGTCCACACAAGATACCCCAGACACCCCAGGTACATTTCCACATGTCACAGAACATGCATGTGGGACATGTGCACAACCCAGACACTGTTCATGTTATGGAATATAGAACACATACATGGCAAGCATTGTGCACAACTGGCCACCCACAATAATAACCCAGATGAGTGGATGGTGAATACAGTACCCACCTGTGTGGGCCAGTCCAGGGACTACACCCCTGAGGCACACTGCAGACCATTGTCATGTGGTCTGATGCCAGGGTATACCATTTGCCTAGCATTGTAGAGCCTTCTGGCACAGTCAACTACTACACACCTGTGAAGTAATGAACCCATGCATGTCAGTACTGGCAAATCTGTGTGTGTGTGTGTGTGTGTGTGTGTGTGTGTGTGTGTGTGTGTGTGTGTGTGTGTGTGTGTGTGTGTGTGTGTGTGTGTGTGTGTGTGTGTGGAGATTAATTATTTGGAAGCCATTCACACTCACTACACCTCCCATTGCCTTCTGATGTCAGTCACCTTGACATATCCTTTGCCCATATATCAGCCTGATAATCTCTGTGGTGCATGTGATACCTGCGTAATATTGTACTGTAGCAAACTAGTTAGTTAGGAATTCTAATCCTGAACCTGCCAACTGTGATAATGTGTGTGAGTCCCTGAGAGAGTGTGGTTGGGTCTTCCTTGACACCTGCTTTTGTGGACAGGCACATGTACTACACTTACCTTATCCCTCCTTTATCACTGTTGCAGATGTCACTCACCTTCAAAGATACCTTTGGATAGCTCTCCAACACGTAAGCTCTGCGGCGCATTCAATAACTGCATAAAAATGTAATAGCAATACATAGACAGAGGTTTGAAACCCCATAGTGGTAAGTGTATGACAAAAACATGCTTAGCTCTTACTCTCCTACCCCCATTCTTTCTTACTTTATCTCTGTATATGTCACTCCCTCTCTGGTGGATGTGGAAAAGTACACCTGCTTTGCTTAGGCAGCAGCTTGCATTTTGAAAGTGATGCCCGTGATCATCTGCTGGCCTGTGCACAAATTGCAGTCCCCCACTACCTGATTGCAGGTGGAACAGCTGTGGTATCATTCCCATAGCCAATTGCTTGGGAACACACTCCTTTAACTAAGAACATCATGTGGGTGTTGGCCCTTTTCATTCACTGTGAGCAGGACTTCATGTCGATGTTTGGCAAACAGCATCACAGAGGGTGGTGGGATATACCTCTTACAACATGTACTGTGGAGACAGGCCAACAAATAGGAGGGGGATGTTCCAGACATGAGGACAGAATGTAAGTTTTGCTCTTCTACATTTGAAAAGTAATGTTGGTTTAACAGGGTTTGTGTAGATATGATTGGTCTACATGATTTAATATTTGTCATGACAGTGCTATATGGTTGAGGAAACTTTCACTTGTAGGGCTATCTGCAGGCTAGCCAGTGTTTGGATTCTTACATGTGTTGTGTTACTCACACATGTCCTATCTTTAGAAATGTAGTAGCATACTCTGGGGATTGCAGTCGGTACATGGTGACAGCCATGTGAGTTACTGACTTCATATCCCTCTGAAGACATATGTCACAACAAACCCTGTTACACCAGCAAATGTATGAGTTTATAACAGAAACATGTCAATATTGGCCCTGTGTTTTTGCCTCCAGCCACAACTCTGTCAACATTTGTACATATGTCATGCAGTTAGAGGTGCATATGTTCAGTAAATCATTATTTACTGACATCATACCTGATAACAAGCCAGTGAGATATCAGACTGCTAGACATGTTATGTATAGTAGGGCTTACATTTCAGGAAAAAACTGTACATTCTGTTGTAGTGTGTACAGTAGTGAGGTCTGTGTACTTATGGTGATTGTTGGCAGAGTGTGTATTGTGAATATGTACCTTGGCCTGTGTACAGACTGGTAGATGTCATTTTTCTTGGTCCTGTTCTATCTGATGTTGCATGCTGCTCCAGTATATGGTACCCTATCGGCGTACATGTTTGCAAGGCCAGACCGACACATCCCATACCACAGTCAGGCATCAGAATACACTGTGTATTTGCCCAATATATGTAGGGTTAGTGTGTGAGTGGCACATATGAGGATGGTGTTGATCACACAGTCCATATACTGTAATATTAAGCACGCTTACCATATGTGACTGTGGCTGTGTTCAGATTGGTTGTGGGTATGTACTTTCACACAGGTGTCTGTTACTCCATGCTGTTACATGCCTGTAGAGCTTGCTATATTTGCAGGTACATGTGTATTCCCCCATAAGAAATGTAGGCCAGCGTTGTGGCAGTCTGCCTGTAGTTTGCACAGGGATTTGTAACATGCCTAGCAAACCAGTGTACTTACACAGTGTGATCTTATGTCCAGATAATTGTCAGATGTACTGTTGCCAGGCCACCATAACTGTTGTGTATTTCTGACAAAGCAGTGGGATGCTGTACAGATGTATGTCACTAACTAGTGGGTAGTATGTGGGCTTGTGACCTCTGCTCCTCCGGTTATTAAGTGTCAGGACAGACAGCGGTGTGTAAATGCATAAACTGTGTGAGCTTATCTATCCCAGTATTTTTGTGATATCCTCATTTACATGGCAGTAGACATCCACCTTGTCAGGCTTGGTCCACACGTCTTGCACTAAGGGGTTCTGTGTATACCTCTGGAATGATCACAGTGTGTGAGACTGTTCAAATTTATTGGTCATATCTCTGCTGTATTCCAGAGGATCATACTGTTATTTCTGTGGTACTGCACTATGATGATCGTATGATATCTGTCAGTAACTGATAGCGTACATGTCAATATCAGATGGAACTTCCCACAGAACATTTCTGTTAAGACAACTCCTGTTGCAGTAGCAACAGTCTACATTTATACCTGCAGTACTTATATAACATCCCCTTGCACTAAGAGGTTGGACTATTGGTGATGAGATATGACTCCACTACATGTTATGGACATATGTTATACATATACGTGGATATATATATATATATATACATATATACATATATATATATATATATATATATATATATATATATATATGTATATATATATATATATATATATATATATATATATATATATATACATATATACATATATGGATATGTAATATTTCACAAGTATCATCCTGTGGAAATACATTCCATCACAACTAGTGGTTGAGGTGTAAATGCCCTCTTCCCCACTGTATAGGTGTACAGTGATACTGGGGTTGATATATTTAGCTGGGTGTGGCTCTTGTGGATACAGCCACCATCATTGCAGTTATTGTTGAGTGTATCCCCTTGCTTAGCTGACTTACTTACTGACTTAGTTAAGTTGTTGTCAATCACACTGTCTGCAGTTCTACAGCACCTCATACCCTCCAAAGGGTAGGGCTGTGCCACCCACACCAGCGCACTTATGTTTACTGAGTTGAGGATTGCACTACATTGGGGAAGGGGACACATACCCTGCCAGTACCACCGTCAGTGACATTAAACTAGCAGACTACTTATTTCCCAATGTGTTGTTGTGCCTATTCTGTCTTGGTGGAACTACATAGGCTAAAATGGGTTCCTTGCACAAGTACATACATCCATGTGTACAGTATTCTCTGTGTATTGCATCAACACCAAAGCGTCTGTGTGTGTTATACACAAACATGTGGTGTGTACCACCCAGTACATTTACCATTGTCCACTGTAGAAGGGCTGCTGACATCAGCCACCATAAACTCACCTGTACACACCCCCAGATCTATCAGCAATGTGGCACATGCAGTAACTGTTATACAGACCTATGACATGTGTTCACCTGTACCCAGGATATGGCACAGCCAAGGTGTCACCACAGTGCCATACCCCTTGTAGGAAACAACAGCAGGCCAAAATCCTGCTGACACATGGACACCAACAATGCACATGGAAATCATTATGGAGACCACAATCACTCAGTGTTAATAACAGCTGTAATGCATCATGGCTGGACAGCTACACTTCCTGACATGCTAAGCATTTTACTTTACTGCTGACAACATGTTATACAGCATTACACTGGTACACCGTAGTACAGTCACCCTGTGCATCAGAATAATATTAGCCTCTCCCTGCATCGATGTTATGGATGACAGGAATGTGGCACAGGTATCATCATATGCACAGGGTGTGTTGTTGATTTGCCAGAGACCTAGGCTGAACCATACATTTGACATTGTGCGCGCGCGTGTGTGTGTGTGTGTGTGTGTGTGTGTGTGTGTGTGTGGTGTGTGTGTGTGTGTGTGTGTGTGTGTGTGTGTGTGTGTGTGTGTGTGTGTGTGTGAGGGGGTTTAATTATTAATTGGGCTGTTGTGATGTGGTGTGTGTAGGTATGGGGTTGCCTAGCTGTGTTGGTGATGTGTATGTGTATGCATGCACACAGTTCTGCCATGTGGCTGCCCTATACAGGGGTTTGTTGGACAGCTGCAGACCATACCTGGCAGGGTGTGCAGTTCACCATCTCCAGCCATGGACACGAGAACTGTGCCTGCCAGGGGTTCCATGGGCACCACCAGGTACAATCCACGATATGCTACTCTCCCCTGATGATGACATATGTCCACTGAATCCCAGTCCCTCTTTGGACTGGCCAGGGCCATGTGCATGTGGCTTGCTGTGTTGTGGTGTTGACAATGCCCTCCTGCAGTGCTGGGGCAGGTACTGCCTCTACGGGAGCAACTCTGACTTCTGGCACATCCACGTTGACCTCCAGCTGTTGGTGTTGCTGGCTTATGTCCACGTGGCCGTCGCACTACTCCCACCATATGCTGGAGCACAGACATTCCATGGTCGTGGATTCCACCATCTTACCCAACTATCTATCCATGACCTCTGCAAAATAACGGTGGGCATTTGCAAGATCACGGATGTTGTCAATAACAGCTGAATGAGTAGCCCTCTGCAGCCTCAAACCCTGTCTGGTATACTGTTCCATACCTCCCTTGACAGCCTGAAACATGCGTCTGGTGGCACCAGATGTGGCACCTCTGCTAGGGGCAGGATGACCAACAGCCCTCCTACTAGCACTCCTGTACATCTGCCTATGTTGTACCCCACTGGACATCTGGCTATGGCTGCTGTGTCCAGAAACACATGCCATAGATTCCACACTGTCCTGTCCCATGCCATCAACTGTCCCTCAGCTATGGCCAATGGTGATGGAGTATGTATAGGCAGTGTGACTGTGTGTGGGGATGGGGTCAATAACATTCGGATGTCAAACGATGGCACAGCTTGAGCCCCTGACAACCCTGCCTGTAGCTCAACACACCTATCATCATTATCAGTGCCTGTATGGACACCATCAGATTGCCTGAAGGAGGGACACTGACCCACTTCGCCACCTGTAAGGAGAAAACAAGAAATGCACTTTAAGACCTGTACATCACTGCTTAACAGTACACACACACACACACACACACACACACACACACACACACACACACACACACACTTACAGGTCAGGTTGCACAAAGATATTACACACAGACCTCAATTTGTCAACATGCATGACATATGGCACTCAGCATGCAGTGCAGCTATATTCAATCCCTGTTACCAACATTATACATCTCTGTGATGAATTGGTTGTGTTAGTAAGTGATGTCCCTTCCCTTGGAACGCACTGCACCCATGTACACAATATTGCTGTGCACCTGTTCTGCACCCAGGCATGTACTGTGCACCATACCTCACAGGTGTACACACCATTGCTGAATGTGTATATGTGTATCAGTTATGTTTGCTCTGTTGCTCAAAGCCCCAATGTGTTTGTCTGACACATACCTGGGATGATATGTGTACAGATGTCATTTGTGAATGCCTGATGTCTGATTTACAGATCTCATCATCAGTGGTGCATATATGGCCAATAAAATACAATTACATTGACACCTTCAAACCTTACTGTGGCTATGGGGACTGTACACATCCTTATTGACATGGCACCCTCTTCCCTGATAATGCCATGTGGCCACATTACTACATATGTTAACATTACACGAACCTGATATGTGACATATGACCTGTGTGTGCAATCAAATGCAGTATCAAACAAATGTGTTAGCTGTGCAGATGCTGATTGAGATGCATACAATTTGTGGGTGCATATGTGTGCAGACCCTTATGATGGTTTGTTGCACCAACTGTTAACTGTACTACAGCTGTCACTATTCCTGGAAGGGGTATACTAGCATGGGCCATCTGCATTTGCCAGCAATTGGTCACTCTGCCCTACAAATGTCCCCAACTCTGCATGATTGCATGGTCAACTCATGTGCACAACCCTTGGAGGTCACACAGTGCCATCGCTATTGCTGTGGAGTCAGGGCTATGTCTGCCACAATTCATGAACTTGACTGTGTGCAGATACAGCCATTCTTAGTGAGCTTTGGATCTCTGCTTCAGTGCACTGTTGTGTTTCAGGATGACACCCCCCTCCCATCCTCAGCCTTTTGGATATGCTTGACAACTATGGCCTACACATGTGTGTCATTTTGCAGTGTCCAAAACTCTGAACACCATGTGTACTGGCCTAGTCCCTGCTAATGAATAGCAAACATACAGGTGTACACTGGCACCAGGTACAGCTGGGGATGGTGGGCCTGATGTGGGGGCGAGGTGTTGGTTGTGCAGGACATGAATTTTACTTGATACTGTCTGTCGGTTTCCAACTTGGTCATGGTACACCAGTACACATTGCAACACATGCCTTTGGGGGACTTTTGATGTTATGCATATGCTACCTGTAGATAGCCCTGGTTGATGTTTCCTGTGGAACACCTGTCCCATCTGATTACCCTAACTCATGGGCCACACTTATGCAGAGTCCAGGCGATTGCCAACAAAGATAATGCACACCCAGTACTTGCTACACATTCCTGCCACTGCCTCAGTGTTGCAACATGTTACTAGGCAGCCTGCATGACCAGTTTGCAATGTGTGTTGTCATCTGTCTTGGATGTCCATCCATTTTCTACATTAATCCTGTCACATACATCCTCACCACATATATGACTTTCTGCACTGTTTGCCATGGTATATGCAATGGTGAGGCAAGGCTACATGTGCAACTCCTGCATGCCACCTGTTGGGTATGGAATCCATTCCATGGTTTGTAAGATGTGTGCAAGCCACGGCTGCCTCTGTTGCAGGAAAGTGGGCACATTTAATGGCCAAACTACTTGGACAGCAGACCTTTTCTTGGTGTGACATTGAGGACCTGTACTTGCAGGAAGGTCCATACTCATGAAAAGTGCATGCTGTCTGTACCTCAAAAGCTGCTTCCACAATATGTTATTTGGGGTGTATGCACACATATGCTGCCATTGTTTGTTAAGGTATGCATTCCCCATATTTGCTGTCCTAGCATAGGATTCCATATTACACATTCATTGCTCATGTTAAGACCACATTACAGGTTGTAAGGGTTGCGGAATGCAGTATTGTGATATGCCGTTGTGTAGCTCTGTAACAGTTGCCATTGTAATAGTGGTACGTACAAGTTGTAGCACTGTGTAAGGGTTTTGTGTCAGACATGTCCCTACTGTAGGTCATTTGTCCTGCCATTATGTTCATCTCTGTGCACAATTCTTGCAATGATAGATTGTTAGTTATATTGCAGGACTCTTACATGCCCTTCAGATACACCACCATGGTGACCACTGTGATGCAGTGCATTTAACAGAAACAATAAGTGAACATGTACAGCATGCATTATAGGTAGGTGTGTTAAATGTGTGCATGGAATATACCATGGCCATAACATGGCCAGTGTATTGCCAAACCTGAATAAACACCATACTCACCAGCTACAGGCTGCTGCCACTGAGGAATACCAGAGATACCTACATAGTTGTGTGAGAGATGTGATGTCAGTAGCCACATCTTTGGCATTGATACAGGGTGGGAGCAGCATTACAGAACATCAGCAGTACAAACCCACAATACTACAGATTATGCACATCTGTTTATTACTACAATGCAGCAACAGACTATATATATATATATATATATATATATATATATATATATATATATATATATATATATATATTCCATCTCACATATGCATGGTTAAACTCTACAGATGCAGATGGATATGCAGCACTGGTCTACTGATGTGCCCTGTGGGCTTACCTACATGCTCTTCATCCATTGCGTGAGTAGCACCCACCTCCACGATGATCTCCACCAGATCTTGTGTTTGCAGGCGGGCAGGTTCCCTGAGGCTGGTGAGAAGCTCCTCGGCATGTGTCAGGGGTTCTGGATGTCATGCCCCCCCCCCATGGCAAGCTGGTACCTCATAACCGCAGCAGCACGCCGATGGGCATGGCGGAGAAGGACTGTACACCGATGTCGGACATGCTCATAAATGCGGTTATGCAGGCCGACATCATTTACCCTGCGGACAAGATCATTCCAGAGGGTGGGCCTCTCCTGCAGATCATGGGCTGTATGTCCAAACAGGGTGTGGTAGTAATGATGACCTCATTCTTCTGGGAGGTGTACATTGGTAATCTCTCCTGAGACATGGTGCCTGTAAGACATAAAGAGGAAAAAAAGGTCCGGGGACCTCATATTGCAAGGATATAATAGTTGTTAATACAAATCTCTTTCTCCCCCCCACCATATCTGCAGCAACAATCTGATCACACAACTCAATGGGTATGTTTACAGCAAACCTACTGTTTGGACATATATTGTATTGTACAACAATTTTTGTGATGGGTTTGTAGTCGTGTTCCATGTTGAAACATTATCATTGGTGGCCTGTTATGAACAATGTCACCTGCATGCCATTGTAAGGGCCACTATGGTTCCATATATGCATGTTTTCTGTTTGCTATGTGACTGCTGCATATCTGGTGTTTTGTGTTAATGGGGATATCTATGCATGCTGTTAGACATAATCCTGGAATGTGTGGACTATTACTACCAACATATGTTCTATAACTGTGACACAATAGCATGTTTGAGCAGACAGTTGCCAGCCGAACCACCTCTCCCACCTCATCTGGTAATGTTACCAGGCCACATCACATCTGAGACCCACCCCAGGACCTCTTCATCTACTGGTCCTGCACTACTTCAGGTGGAACCACCTCAGGGGATGGTGTGTGTCCCCCCCCCCTGGGAGCACACACAGACAGGATCCTGTCACCCAATATCAGGTCCTGGGTCTGGTAAATAGGGAGCTCCACAGTGACTTCGGGGATGTGCTACACCACCTTGAGGCCCTCAATACACAATCACAGTGTCCGCATGCTCCTCCTACTCATCCCCCAGCCCAGGCACCTTCAGGGCTGTGAAGATGCAGTTGTGACTGCCTATGGGTGGGGACCTTGGTCCGATTGTTTCCATATTGGGGCTCATGGGCTTCCACATTCCAAACACCACTCCCCATCCAAGGTGTGTACCTACCACATGTGTCATATACCGCCCCTGTATACTGTCTTGTATGTCTTCCAACCCAACCTACCTCCTCAAATATGCCTACTATCCTTCCCCAAAATACCAGTCCCACTTTCACAAACAAGGGCAATGGGTTCCCAACATGGATTTCACACCAGATATTACTGTCCATTTTGCACCCACTTACTACTGTATATATATATATATATGTATGTATCATTCAACAGTAGGAGAAATGTATATATATATATATATATATATATATATATATATATATATATATATATATATATATATATAAATTACTAAATCATGTGGGCATTGTCCCTTTACCTTTTCTGTATGGAGGACATTCTTCCTGTGTATGGGCAGCAGTATTACAGACAGCAGGTAGCAATACCTCTTACAACAGGACTTGCAGACACAGGCCAACTACATATTTGTATAGGGTTCCAGACCTACGGACAGTGTGAGTAGTGTTGTTATATGCATTGTATGCCACTAGTTATACAGGGTTTGTGTGTACATACATTAAATGCAGTCTGTCTGCATCACTCTCAACTGTGGGCCTATCCACATGATGGCCAGAGGATTGGCTGTTATGTTTTGTCTGTTCACCACTCAGGTCTTGTCTCAGATATATCAGTGGCATACTGTCTGTTGAGTGCTATCAGTACATGGCTACATCCATTTGTGTTTCTGACTTCATATTCCTGAATAAGGGTATGTTACGAGCAGTCCTGTAACACTAGCAGCTTTTACAGTGTATAACAAGAATATTGCAAATATGGCCCTGTGTTCCAGCCTCTGTCCTCCACCTATAGACCAGGCCTTGTCCATATGTCATGCAGTAAGAGGTTGTTAAGTAGTTGCCTATCATTATGTCATGCTAGCATTCCTGTCATCACTCCAGTGATGTTGTGCACCCCCACACATAATGTGTGGTAGGGTCCATATATATGTGAGCCACAGCTGGAGAAAACGTGAGTGTCTTTGTACAGTCCAGAGGTCAGTGTATGTAACACTGTTATATGCCCTTGTAAGTCAATTTATGGGGGAGGGGTATGCACCATTTATAACCTAGGCTGTTACAGCATGTGAGGGATATAAGTAGTAAGACACCTTAAGGTATATGGCTGTACATTTTCATACATTTCACCATGGGAACATTGGTGGGCTAGTGCTTACTGTCTTACAGACAGTTCTGTTTGTCAGTGTGATAGTGAAGTTTTAAGTTAAGCATTATGTAACCAATATATCTTCATTGTTACAACTTAATTCTTTTCTCCCTAGGGGTTGAGTACAGAGTGTAATTGGAGGCTGCTGAACTACATCTGCATTACTTACTGTTGATTGATTCTTATCTTCCGGGCCAGTTTATCTTTACTGTTGTACTACTTGAAGGCCTTGGCCTGGACAGCAACATATGTTATGCTTTCTGATTACTATATAAAATGTTTTGCCTGAGAGTTGCATTACTCAGTTAGTATGTATTTCAAACACCTAACTGCTATATGAAATGGCATACACAACTGAAATAGTACACAAATAAACATTTCTTATGTATGCAAACCTGTGTGTGGTGCAGTGCTAACTTGCGGTTAAATATTCTTACACTCAGCCTCTAAATTGCTTAGCCTGTGTAGGCATTGCTTACCCCAACGCAAGCAGGATTAAACCTGCTTACTACTGCTTAAACGTGCTTACTCCCACTTACACCTGCACTAATTTCTTTAAAAAAAAAGAAAAAGGGGTGATAGGAAAGTGGTGAAAAAGGGATACAAAGAGAGAAAAACAGTAGGGAAAATAGCTAGGGATGTGCAGGACGGGTGTAGGGAAGGTCCATAGCTGCCCATTTTTTCCACAGCAACAGCTACGCATATACACTGAATTTGGAGGTAGATTTGAATACTCAAAACCCTGAGAGAGGGGTGAGGACAGCAATAATATGTTGGAAAACAATTACACCAGATTACATGTGTCCAGTGGAAAATACCACAGTGGTGCAGCGGTAGCGTTGTTGCCTCACAGCAAGAGGTTCTCCCATTCGATTCTCAGCTGGAGTGCAGGGAGTGCCTTCTGGGTGGAGTCTGCATGTCCTCCCCACAGTTGAGTGGGTGTTCGAAAGACATGCATAAATGGGCATGCCATCGTTGAAAGTTGAACATTGAGCTGGCACCTCGGCATTCATGAAAATCTACTGCCAATCATTAGCGGACTGAAGTTCTGCTGTGGCAACCCCTAACCAGGAAAAGCCAAAATACAAACAAAACAACATATGTCCAGGGGGTACATGCGAAATGGACAGCTATGTATGGGGTGAGATTTTTATTTGGGAACAGATTGCCCTTTTGCTCTTTTTTTAAGGTGAGAGTGGGATTTTGGAGAAAGATAGTAGTCATATTTGGGGAGATAGGTTGGGTAGGATGACAGACAAGACAGCATACAGGGGCAGTATATGACATGTGGGGGGTAAACACCTTGGATGGAGAGGGGTGTTTGGAAGTCAGAAGCCTATGAGCCCCCAAATGGAAACAGCGGGACTGAGGTCCCCATGCATGAGCAGTCACCACTGCACCTTCACAGCCCCAAAGGTGGCTGTGTTGGGAGCTGGGTAGGAGGGGCAAGTTCACCCTCTAAATGCACCAAGCACCACTCAAGCTGGCATAGATGATCTCCAGACTCCCTGCAGAACTCAATACACACCAGACCCCGGACCAGACCCCTGCTCCCAGGGGAGGGTGAGCCCCATCCCCTGAGGCAGTTCCACTCAAACGTGGAGCAGGACGACTGGTTGAGGAGGTCTTGGGGTGGGCCCCAGATGTGCTGGTGCCCGGTGCCATGGGAAGATGAGGTGGGAGAGGTGGGTCCACTGGGACCGGCATTCCCAAGCATGCTTATGGTGTTGCAATTTTAAAACATATGTGGGTTAGTAATAGTCAACACATTCCAGGATTAGGTATAACAGCATGCATGGATATTCCCATTAACCCAAAACACCAGATATGGAACAGTTGCATAGCAAACAGAACACATGCATATATGGAACCACAGTGGCCATTACAACAGCATGCAGGTTACACTGATGGCAGCATGCCACCAATGTGCTAGTATTTTAACATGGCACATGCATAGAAACACATTCAGTATTTATCAAACAATAGGACATATGTCCAACAGTAGATTTAATTGTGCACATACCCATTGAGTTGTGTACTTAGATTATTGTTGCAGATATGGTGGGGGTGAGAGAGATGTCAATTAACAACTTGTATACCCCTGTAGTTCTCACAACTTTCTTAGTCACTGCTGTAATCTGTACCTTACAGGTATTATTACACTACCCTATGGCCTTAGTTTGGACAGTGGTATGTTTGTAGACCAGTATATATGTGAACTGTGTTTTACCTACAGTATACACCTCTTACCTGGAATACCTGTGGAGGTATTGTTTGTTAACACTACCTGACTGTTTCTACGCATATTCCCAGATTCCAGGTTGATGTTATGCACATATCTTTCAATCTCTTATTGCACACACTCTGATCAAGGCTTGACAACATATTTTGACAATTGCCCTCATAAACTTTTGGTGAGTTGCTACAATGACAGGTTTGTTTTTATATACAGTTTCTGAATATTTACAGGTCTGACAATCAGTTATATGTCATTAAAAGCTGCCTAAATTTCAGAGATCATCACACTGATTTGCCAGGGGGAAAGGGTAACAGGCAGCAGATATGGGCCAATTATCTGGACCTTCTGAACGAATCTGTACATTTGAGGGGTATGATTATGCATACAGCTTACTACCACTCCCAGGATTCAAACCATGGCTGTGTCTGCTAAAAATAAAACAGTGTACGTCGCAGTTGAGTGTGCTATTTACGGTTTGCTGTGTATCTCTTCACTGTTTTCTGTCTAAAAGTCTCCCATGGTTTTACAATCTGAACTTGCAATTACAACAGTCTTATGCAGGGATTCCTAGACATTTTTATTATGTCACACAGTATACAAGTCTGTTTGGATTTTATACTGCTCTTTGCCATTTGCTTTTTATTGGTTTGCTGTGGTGCTGTGTTCTACATTTTTGTTCATATTATAACTTTGCTTAGTATCCCTGATCCATGTGTACATATACTGTATGGGGCACTTTTGTTTATCTGTGGATTTTACCACATTATTACAATGACACCTCACACAGAAGTCTTCTGTGTGAAAGATGAAAGCGCTTAATCTTGGTGTGTTTTTTCTGCAATAAACTGAGTTTGTATGGAGGCTTGTTTGGTGTGTTTTCTGGGTTCCTGGTCTTCTGTTATTCATACTGCACCAGATATTTGGATCTACTGATAAGAACTTGAGACCTGGTACTCCAAACTTGCTCCAGGTTAGGGGTAACCATAAATTACAACAAATGTCAGCTAGAACTGATGCAAACATTAGAGTTCGTAGGCACAATTTTCAACACAGTTTCAGTAACAGCTTCACCCCCTCTCTCTAGAGTACAGACTATCATATTCCAGGTCAGAAACATTATTCACAATTCCACAGTCTCAGTCCAATTTATCCAACAAGCCTTGGGATCAATGTCTGTGGCTATAGTTCTAGTTTTCTTGGCAAGATTTCACATGAACACTTCTCAATGGACGTTAGTGAAACAATGGTTTTTATTTTATCAGTACGTGTCTACCCAGATAAGGATTACCCAGGCATGCAAAAGATACTTTTGCTCGTGGATTCGATCAGATCAGGTTCTGCAAGGCTGTCCCTTCATTCTCCCTCAGCCCAAGGCCATAGTGACCATGGACACTTCCCAGACTGGTTGGGGGTGGCACTTCCAGGGGAAAACAGTCCAAGGCACTTGGTACCCCAAAGAGGCCAATACTCATATCAATGTCCTAAAAATGAGAGCAGTGCTCTTAGCACTGCATGCCTTCCAAGACTCTGTCCCTTTCAGGGCAATTGCAGTTCAAACTGACAATATGTCAGTGGTTTGGTACATCAATAGACAAGGAGGAAATCATGTCTTACCCCTTGTGTCAAGAATCTCTAACAGTGTGGCAATGGACGATCCTATCCAAACAATTTCTGATAGTAATGCACATAGTGGGGAAGTCCAGTGTCATAGCAGATAAATCAATTGGTCCATTCTACTACCTTATGGGTCATCTCTTAACATAAAGGTGGCAGAAATTATTTTTTACCAATGGGACCAGCCATGCTGTGACCTCTTTGCATCTCCCCTAAACAGTAAGTGCAGCAACTTCTTTGCCCTAATCTCCCTACCAAGGGAATTACAGAGAGCTAGCCAAATACATGATTACCACCTGGGCTCCTCTATACATATACCCCAATTCCCTTGATCCCCAAATTTTTACAGAAGCTTTCCAGATGAAGAGTCAAGTCATTGTCATTATACCTTACTGGCCTCAACAAATGTGGTTCCACTTTCTTTGGGCTCATCTAGTCTACCAGCATTGGATTCTGGGTCCATTTCCAGACATCCTTTCTCACCCAATGGACATGATTCACCGGATATATTAAACCTAAAGCTAACAGCATGGTTTCTTCACTTCCACTGACAGCTCAACAACATATGCTCTCTTTCTTGGTCTGTCATATACTTCTGTCTTCTCATAAACTGGATGTTCATAGGCAATTACATTTTGATTTACATAGAACAAAGGACATCATAAAAACAGATCAACTATTTATTTCCTTTGCAGATTCTAAATTGGGCGAGCCAGTTACAAAAGTAACTCTGCCTAGATGGCTTATGGATTGTATATCATTTGTTTACAACAAGCTGGATCTCTCCTTGCCAAAACCTTTGACAGCCCATTCAACCAAGTCCATGGCAACATCTTCAGTATTTTTATCTAGGGCTTCCATGGATGACATATGTGTGGCTACAACTTGGCCTAATCCTCATACCTTTAGTACTCATCACAAATTGGATCTGGTCTTGAGGGGAAAAGCAGCCGTTGGCACAACTGTGCTCAGGAATATCCTTCCTTAGAGTCCACCTGGGATTTTATGTAACTGGGAACTCTGTCCAAACTGTTGAGGAATGAATGAAAATGGACAACTTCAGATAAAGAAGTTCTGTACTCATCACAATGTTCCATCTGTGTTGTCCATTTTCATTCTTTGTCAACTCCCCTCCCACCAGCCGCCTATGTTTTTGACTAATGACTTCTGGAAGAGCAAGAGTTTATAAGGACACTACTGTTCCTAACGTTGAGCTCCAGGTATTGGTTTCTTCAACCAGGATATTAATAATAATATTTCTTGAGTTATGTAATCCAGCAAACAAGATCCTGAAAGTTTTCTAGTGGCTAAAACCAAAATAACGTGTGACTCAGATCTAAAGATCAAATCTGAACCGAACTGTTGTGGAAGAATTAAAATGGACATCACAGATGGAATGTTGTAGTGAGTACATAACTTCTTTTTAATTTAATAGAAAAGAAATCCCAAGACAGAGCTTGCAGTTTTCACTGTAGTTTTCCAGAAGAGGTACAGCTGTAGACATTAATTAGTGTCAGTACATTAGGTACACACAACCTGAGTGGTCAACCAGAAAATGCTGGAACATGGGTAGCTGGTATTAAAAATGTTCACGGTCACTTTCAAGTAGTTTCCCAATCAAGATGATACATTTTCACTGGTGCTTAGCCACATTTTCCACTTGTGGCTCATTTCAAAGTTTTCTGAAGTGTCACCCACAATATATAGTATTGTCCAAATGTTTTCATGCATGCTCTTGATCTAGTTTAGTAATTTTATGTTCTCCTGAATCTGATCAATGTGCAGACTGATTCTCTGATGCTGCTGGAGGTCTTCAATAGGTGATTGGACACTGCAGAGATACAAGAAGACTAGGACACAGCAAGTGCAGCACCATTGCATAAACGGTGGAGCATGAAAATACACTGAATTAAAGGTCTCTTATCCTTACAGCAGTTACATGGAAAGTCATAGACAGAAGCCTAAAGGGAAGGTTGGCTGTTTAGCAAAAGGATAGCAATTTCTCTAAGAAAATAACCAGTAAGGTTTCATGGACATAAGGAGACATCTTTCAAACTTAATTGAGATTTAGCACCTGGCCACAAGTGACATAATTTATTATATATATATATATATATGAAAATGACATGATTTTAAATGAGCCATGCTTGAATTTGAGGCATTGTTCAGAAAATGCCTTTATTTATCCAGCAGTTTCTGCAGCCCAAATACATTTGGGATGTGCAATAAATTATAATATTAAACATTGCATGTTAAATCTTCTGATGCTTTGCCAACTTCAGCTATAACTTCAACTTATTTAGATGTTTTTCCACTTAACACTGTATGCATTATAATAAACCAGCAACGTTTAACAAACTGACACCTCTAAGTTACATAAAATAAACTAGACCTTATAATTATCAAAAGCAATGCCTAAGAGGTATGTTTTAAGACATCAGCAGAAGCCAGCAAAAATTGTACTCTTCCAAAGCCATCCATGTAGTAGCTTTCACATATGAGGTGCTTGGTATGCAAAGAAATACAAGCCAGCAGTCTCACATGCATCTGTGGAACCACTAAAAGCCCCTGATTAGTCAAACATAGACCCATAGATGGGACATATGGTACCACAAGCTCTTTTAGGTTACAGGGAAGCAAGTCACATAAAGATAAAAACAACAGCACCTAACAGACAACCCTAAATCAAACATACATTTATTGCAATCCATGCAGAAAAAGGAACAATATGTTGGCAACATGTGGTACCACTCTCTAACTTGACAGCAGAGTTCTGCAGCAAATGAGGACGGTCAGGTTTGGTGTTGGAAAGTTGTAGGTAAAAGGCATTACATTAATCTACTTGAGAGGAAATGGGCTGTTACTGAGAGATCATTTTCAGATAAAAAGGGTTTTATCTTAGATATGTTCCATAAATGGAGACATGTAGATTTTATAATAGTTGACACCTGGTTCTGTAGTGTCCACCTGTGAAGATAACACTGGATCATGCACCTCTTCAACAAACTCAGGCATAATTCCTTCATAAAGGCCATAGCGTGGAAGAAAGGGTATCCATGAATCTCTAATAGAAACCATGAACTGCCATTGGCTCAGTTTTGAACATGTTCAGTTTTAACCTGTTACATGATTGCCATAGGTGTATCACTTCAAGGTTGCCAGCTAAAGAATACAAACTCCCGATTTGATCCTGAGGGAAGAGATGCACATTTGCATATTATTAGGATAACGATGGTATGTTAATCACATCTCCTTGAAAAGGTCTCCCAGTAGTAGCATATGCACTGTGAACAATAATGGGCATAAGATAGAATCTCATGGAACTCTACATTCCAAAAGGTACGATGAACACTTACAAAGCCAGAAAACATTTAGACTCATCTTGAAGGATATGACATAAACCAATATAGGACTAGCAAAATGACCACAATAGAAATTTAAATGTCCAGTTAGAGTTCAGAACCTAAGTGAAATGGATCCATGAGTCCATTGTCTATAAGACAGGTCTGAAGCTACATATAGATAAACTTCTCAGTAACTTTTACTAAGAATAGAAGGTCAGAGATTGGGTAGAAGTTATCAAAAACATTGGGAACCACTGTTGGTTTCTTAATAACCATGGCTTATTTTAGAGCCAATTGAAAAATACCATGCTTCAAGGACTTGACAAGTATCTGATAAAACTGTGGACCCACATTCTTCCAGCTATATAAAACTAGTATTGTAGGATGTGAGTCGAAGCAGTGGGATGCTAATTTCATGTCTTATGTCTCATAACTCATAATAGTCGGGAATTCTAAACACTTTCCACAATAATATGAACCTTTCTTACTGCAAGACCCATGGGGTCTAGAGATGACAGGGCTGATCTTACAGTAGTAAGCTTTTTTGCGAAGTACCAAGCAACAAATTTATATTCTGAATTAGATTAAACTCTACTGGTGATCAGACAGGCTAAACTGCACAACCTGTGAAACACAAAGAAGAGTACAGATATGAAAGCTGCCCTTTCTACTGATCTCCTGTTCTTTAGATGAAACTGATGGGTCAGTAATTAAAAAAAAAGCTCTGATATAATATGTTTAGTAGAGCAGATCAACCAAAGTTACTGAACTTGGTGGTTTAAGTACTGGAGTCTAAGACTGAAGCAGACCAGAAAATAATCAATCCACAAAATTGGTTCCACCACTAGATCTTAGCTCTATAGGCCAAAAAGTAATACCAAGTCCAAAGTGTGACTCAATCAATGAGTTGCAGTGGTAATAACCTGAGCAAAAATTATTCCTTTCATTAAGCAACTGAATTCTTGACAAGAGCCACTGACTCATACTCGACAAAAAGGTTAAAGTCTCCAAGAATTAAAATATGGTCATGTCCAGCAACTGAGTCAAGGAGGAAGTCAGTGAACTACTGTAGAAAAGTCTATGAACAACCAGGTGGACAGTAGACAAGCTGAAAATTATATTTCAGTCCTGCAACCACCAAGTGCTCATATAATTTAGTTTCTCTAATGGGTACCTGGGTCAACAATAGTCCAGCTTTTTCTCACACAGATACTCGTTCCCCAGTCATACCCTCTTAAAGCAATACATTACCAAAAAAAAAAAACACAACAACAATTGAAATGGTAGATGCCAGATGACCAACATTACCATTAAATTAAGTCACAGTAAAAATTGAGAAGTCAACATCTAACAACACAGATCCAAGAAAATCACAGTCTTGTTACAGATACAACTTACATTAGATTGCAATACCCTGAGAGGGGTTTCTGGAGGATGAGTCCCAATTAGCTGTCATTAATGATTCATAGGTTAGAAGTAGGCTATCTGATGTATATGCCATTTTAAGCTTAACTAAACCTTCCATAACAAAGGAAAGAATCCAACCCTGTACTTTGTTAATGAGGTAAACACCTTAACCATTATACCAACTCACACCCCCTAAAAGATTCATAGGTGATTTGTAGGTCAATGCCACCATGGGCCTTTTTTATGTTTAGTCACACTTTCCTAAAGTGAGAACCAAACCATTCACCACTTGTTTACAAGGTCTTAAATGTTATGCCAACTGCAAACAGGATGGATGGAAGTTTAAGAACTGAATGACGGTAGGATAGTCTTTGAAATTACTAACATAAAAGGCATAATTATAACATCACAAAAGCTCTACACTGCTTGCATATTTACTTTATGCAGATGGGAAAATATATACCCACTTCTATTCAATAAAATAAAGTGCCTTTCTTGTAGAGTGTATAATACACAAAAGACATATTGGGCACAGCATAGTTTTATATCACTGATTCCAACCTGACGTTTTTTTTTTTAACTTGCATCTAATGTAAGTAAGTATTCATGCCTGAAAGGCTAGACAGTATTGGAGATGATTAATTCTTGAAAGTTCAGCATTATTGCAGAACACCAGACCACTGAGCTGGAAGCTCTAACTTTGCAGTGTTGTTGACGCAACGGCAAGGATCACTGCTCCTTCAAAATGGGACTTGCAAGTAAAACTGCTGACTTAGAACTCATTACCAAAAAGTTTATTTGTGTAGTTTTTCTCTTAAATAGCTATCCCATTTGGTTAACAGCTTATAGAAAAAAATATCTGCTTGCCTACAGTTTGTGATACATTGTATTTTCATAGTATAGTGGATTTATGCAATTCTACAGCTCTGTATATACAGACATGTTAATGGCACATTTTATTAAGCCTGCCAATATAAAATTCTCTAGAAAGAGCTTGTTGTTATGTCTTCTGATTCAGTGAAACAAAATAATCACTTAATAAATTACATTCTTCAGACCAGCCATGCACTGATGTGTATAATTTTTACATGAGAACTGCTGCCAAAATAGCTGTTTATGTTTATTAAAATTTTTACTTATGTACTGTCTTAGTTATACTTAGTGTGCAGTAATATTCTGACTATGTCTTGAGTATAGATACTTTTTCAGAGAGTCATTTGCATCTGTATGCTTGCTTGGACATGTGCATGTATGGAATCATAGGATCAGGACAATTAAGTCACAAGACCATTTATACCCTGCCATTACCTATTCTCCTGCTGTACCCACCTTATCAATACAGGCAAACAATTTCAGCCCCAGAGTAAATTTATAGATACCCATCCAATCATATCTGTTTAATTTGAAGGTCATCAGGGTTTTGCAAATTATTTTAAAGGGAAAGTTTATTCCAGAGGTGAGGTAATGAATTTATCTCTGTAGCTTGTATTATTTATGTCCTTTAGAGGTTTAAATGAACTGCTCTGGTATTTGTAGTACTCTTTCATTTGTGAATATAAAGAAATCAAGGAGAATTGTCACTAATGGCACTAAATGCAAGGCAAAGGCCACCCCAGAAGAATGTAAAAGAAACAACATAAAGGCATACCACTTTAACCAAATTTTTCCTCTTCTGATAAAGTTTTGAATGACTAAAATGGAAACAAATTTTTGGTAAATACTGCACCAGATATTTGGATCTACTGATAAGAACTTGAGACCTGGTACTCCAAACTTGCTCCAGGTTAGAGGTAACCATAAATTACAACAAATGTCAGCTAGAACTGATGCAAACATTAGAGTTCGTAGGCACAATTTTCAACACAGTTTCAGTAACAGCTTCATCCCCTCTTTCTAGAGTACAGACTATCATATTCCAGGTCAGAAACATTATTCACAATTCCACAGTCCCAGTCCAATTTATCCAACAAGCCTTGGGATCAATGTCTGTGGCTATAGTTCTAGTTTTCTTGGCAAGATTTCACATGAACATTTCTCAATGGACGTTAGTGAAACAATGTTTTTTATTTTATCAGTACGTGTCTACCCAGATAAGGATTACCCAGGCATGCAAAAGATACTTTTGCTTGTGGATTCGATCAGATCAGGTTCTGCAAGGATGTCCCTTCATTCTCCCTCAGCCCAAGGCCATAGTGACCATGGACACTTCCCAGACTGGTTGGGGGTGGCGCTTCCAGGGGAAAACAGTCCAAGGCACTTGGTACCCCAAAGAGGCCAATACTCATATCAATGTCCTAAAAATGAGAGCAGTGCTCTTAGCACTGCATGCCTTCCAAGACTCTGTTCCTTTCAGGGCAATTGCAGTTCAAACTGGCAATATGTCAGTGGTTTGGTACATCAGTAGACAAGGAGGAAATCATGTCTTACCCCTTGTGTCAAGAATTTCTAACAGTGTGGCAATGGACGATCCTATCCGAACAATTTCTGATAGTAATGCACATAGTGGGGAAGTCCAGTGTCATAGCAGATAAATCAATTGGTCCATTCTACTACCTTATGGGTCATCTCTCAACATAAAGGTGGCAGAAATTATTTTTTACCAATGGGACCAGCCATGCTGTGACCTCTTTGCATCTCCCCTAAACAGTAAGTGCGGCAACTTCTTTGCCCTAATCTCCCTACCAAGGGAATTACAGAGAGCTAGCCAAATACACGATTGCCCCCTGGTCTCCTCAATACATATACCCCAATTTCCTTGATCCCCAAATTTTTACAGAAGCTTTCCAGATGAAGAGTCAAGTCATTGTCATTATACCTTACTGGCCTCAACAAATGTGGTTCCACTTTCTTTGGGCTCATCTAGTCTACCAACATTGGATTCTGGGTCCATTTCCAGACATCCTTTCTCACCCCAATGGACATGATTCACCAGATATATTAAACCTAAAGCTAACAGCATGGTTTCTCCACTTCCACTGACAGCCCAGCAACATATGCTCTCTTTCTTGGTCTGTCATATACTTCTGTCTTCTCATAAACTGGATGTTCATAGGCAATTACATTTTGATTTACATAGAACAAAGGACATCATAAAAACAGATCAACTATTTATTTCCTTTGCAGATTCTAAATTGGGAAAGCCAGTTACAAAAGTAACTCTGCCTAGACGGCTTATGGATTGTATATCATTTGTTTACAACAAGCTGGATCTCTCCTTGCCAAAACCTTTGACAGCCCATTCAACCAAGTCCATGGCAACATCTTCAGTATTTTTACCTAGGGCTTCCATGAATGACATATGTGTGGCTACAACTTGGCCTAATCCTCATACCTTTAGTACTCATCACAAATTGGATCTGGTCTTGAGGGGAAAAGCAGCCTTTGGCACAGCTGTGCTCAGGAATATCCTTCCTTAGAGTCCACCTGGGATTTTATGTAGCTGGGAACTCTGTCCAAACTGTTGAGGAATGAATGAAAATGGACAACTTCAGATAAAGAAGTTCTGTACTCATCACAATGTTCATTCTGTGTTGTCCATTTTCATTCTTTGTCAACTCCCCTCCCACCAGCCGCCTATGTTTTTGACTAATGACTTCTGGAAGAGCAAGAGTTTATAAGGACACCACTGTTCCTAACGTTGAGCTCCAGGTATTTGTTTCTTCAACCAGGATATTAATAATAATATTTTTTGAGTTATGTAATCCAGCAAACAAGATCCTGAAAGTTTGCTAGTGGCTAAAACCAAAATAACGTGTGACTCAGATCTAAAGATCAAATCTGAACCGAACTGTTGTGGAAGAATTAAAATGGACATCACAGATGGAATGTTGTAATGAGTACATAACTTCTTTTTAATTTAATAGAAAAGAAATCCCAAGACAGAGCTTGCAGTTTTCACTGTAGTTTTCCAGAAGAGGTACAGCTGTAGACATTAATTAGTGTCAGTACATTAGGTACACACAACCTGAGTGGTCAACCAGAAAATGCTGGAACATGGGTAGCTGGTATTAAAAATGTTCACGGTCACTTTCAAGTAGTTTCCCAATCAAGATGATACATTTTCACTGGTGCTTAGTCACATTTTCCACTTGTGGCTCAGTTCAAAGTTTTCTAAAGTGTCACCCACAATATATAGTATTGTCCAAATGTTTTCATGCATGCTCTTGATCTAGTTTAGTAATTTTATGTTCTCCTGAATCTGATCAATGTGCAGACCGATTCTCTGATGCTGCTGGAGGTCTTCAATAGGTGATTCCACACTGCAGAGATACAAGAAGACTAGGACACAGCAAGTGCAGCACCATTGTATAAACGGTGGAGCATGAAAATACACTGAATTAAAGGCCTCTTATCTTTACAGCAGTTACATGGAAAGTCACAGACAGAAGCCTAAAGGGAAGGTTGGCTGTTTAGCAAAAGGATAGCAATTTCTCTAAGAAAATAACCAGTAAGGTTTCATGGACATAAGGAGACATCTTTCATACTTAATTGAGATTTAGCACTTGGCCACAAGTGACATAATTTATTATATATATATATATATATATATATATATATATATATATATATATATATGAAAATGACATGATTTTAAATGAGCCATGTTTGAATTTGAGGCATTGTTCAGAAAATGCCTTTATTTATCCAGCAGTTTCTGCAGCCCAAATACATTTGGGATGTGCAATAAATTATAATATTAAACATTGCATGTTAAATCTTCTGATGCTTTGCCAACTTCAGCTATAACTTCAACTTATTTAGATGTTTTTCCACTTAACACTGTATGCATTATAATAAACCAGCAACGTTTAACAAACTGACACCTCTAAGTTACATAAAATAAACTAGACCTTATAATTATCAAAAGCAATGCCTAAGATGTATGTTTTAAGACATCAGCAGAAGCCAGCAAAAATTGTACTCTTCCAAAGCCATCCATGTAGTAGCTTTCACATATGAGGTGCTTGGTATGCAAAGAAATACAAGCCAGCAGTCTCACATGCATCTGTGGAACCACTAAAAGCCCCTGATTAGTCAAACATAGACCCATAGATGGGACATATGGTACCACAAGCTCTTTCAGGTTACAGGGAAGCAAGTCACATAAAGATAAAAACAACAGCACCTAACAGACAACCCTAAATCAAACATACATTTATTGCAATCCATGCAGAAAAAGGAACAATATGTTGGCAACATGTGGTACCACTCTCTAACTTGACAGCAGAGTTCTGCAGCAAATGAGGACGGTCAGGTTTGGTGTTGGAAAGTTGTAGGTAAAAGGCATTACATTAATCTACTTGAGAGGAAATGGGCTGTTACTGAGAGATCATTTTCAGACAAAAAGGGTTTTATTTTAGATATGTTCCATAAATGGAGACATGTAGATTTTATAATAGTTGACACCTGGTCCTGTAGTGTCCACCTGTGAAGATAACACTAGATCATGCACCTCTTCAACAAACTCAGGCATAATTCCTTCATAAAGGCCATAGCGTGGAAGAAAGGGTATCCATGAATCTCTAATAGAAACCATGAACTGCCATTGGCTCAGTTTTGAACATGTTCAGTTTTAACCTGTTACATGATTGCCATAGGTGTATCACTTCAAGGTTGCCAGCTAAAGAATACAAACTCCCGATTTGATCCTGAGGGAAGAGATGCACATTTGCATATTATTAGGATTACGATGGTATATTAATCACATCTCCTTGAAAAGGTCTCCCAGTAGTAGCATATGCACTGTGAACAATAATGGGCATAAGATAGAATCTCATGGAACTCTACATTCCAAAAGGTACGATGAACACTTACAAAGCCAGAAAACATTTAGAATCATCTTGAAGGATATGACATAAACCAATATAGGACTAGCAAAATGACCACAATATAAATTTAAATGTGCAGTTAGAGTTCAGAACCTAAGTGAAATGGATCCATGAGTCCATTGTCTATAAGACAGGTCTGAAGCTACATATAGATAAACTTCTCAGTAACTTTTACTAAGAATAGAAGGTCAGAGATTGGGTAGAAGTTATCAAAAACATTGGGAACCAGTGTTGGTTTCTTAATAACCATGGCTTATTTTAGAGCCAATTGAAAAATACCATGCTTCAAGGACTTGACATGTATCTGATAAAACTGTGGACCCACATCCTCCCAGCTATATAAAACTAGTATTGTAGGATGTGAGTCCAAGCAGTGGGATGTTAATTTCATGTCTTATGTCTCATAACTCATAATAGTCGGGAATTCTAAACACTTTCCACAATAATATGAACCTTTCTTACTGCAAGACCCATGGGGTCTAGAGATGACAGGGCTGATCTTACAGTAGTAAGCTTTTTTGCGAAGTACCAAGCAACAAATTTATATTCTGAATTAGATTAAACTCTACTGGTGATCAGACAGGCTAAACTGCACAACCTGTGAAACACAAAGAAGAGTACAGATATGAAAGCTGCTCTTTCTAGTGATCTCCTGTTCTTTAGATGAAACTGATGGGTCAGTAATAAAAAAAAAAAGCTCTGATATAATATGTTTAGTAGAGCAGATCAACCAAAGTTACTGAACTTGGTGGTTTAAGTACTGGAGTCTAAGACTGAAGCAGACCAGAAAATAATCAATCCACAAAATTGGTTCCACCACTAGATCTTAGCTCTATAGGCCAAAAAGTAATACCAAGTCCAAAGTGTGACTCAATCAATGAGTTGCAGTGGTAATAACCTGAGCAAAAATTATTCCTTTCATTAAGCAACTGAATTCTTGACAAGAGCCACTGACTCATACTCGACAAAAAGGTTAAAGTCTCCAAGAATTAAAATATGGTCATGTCCAGCAACTGAGTCAAGGAGGAAGTCAGTGAACTACTGTAGAAAAGTCTATGAACAACCAGGTGGACAGTAGACAAGCTGAAACTTATATTTCAGTCCTGCAACCACCAAGTGCTCATATAATTTAGTTTCTCTAATGGGTACCTGGGTCAACAATAGTCCAGCTTTTTCTCACACAGATACTCGTTCCCCAGTCATACCCTCTTAAAGCAATACATTACCAAAAAAAAAAAAAACACAACAACAATTGAAATGGTAGATACCAGATGACCAACATTACCATTAAATTAAGTTACAGTAAAAATTGAGAAGTCAACATCTAACAACACAGATCCAAGAAAATCACAGTCTTGTTACAGATACAACTTACATTAGAGTGCAATACCATGAGATAGGTTTCTGGAGGATGGGTCCCAATTAGCTGTCATTAATGATTCATAGGTTAGAAGTAGGCTATCTGTCGTATATGCCATTTTAAGCTTAACCAAACCTTCCATAATAAAGGAAAGAATCCAACCCTGTACTTTGTTAATGAGGTAAACACCTTAACCATTATACCAACTCACACCCCGTAAAAGATTCATAGGTGATTTGTAGGTCAATGCCACCATGGGCCTTTTTTATGTTTAGTCACACTTTCCTAAAGTGAGAACCAAACCATTCACCACTTGTTTGCAAGGTCTTAAATGTTATGCCAACTGCAAACAGGATGGATGGAAGTTTAAGAACTGAATGACGGTAGGATAGTCTTTGAAATTACTAACATAAAAGGCATAATTATAACATCACAAAAGCTCTACACTGCTTGCATATTTACTTTATGCAGATGGGAATATTTATCCCCACTTCTATTCAATAAAATAAAGTGCCTTTCTTGTAGAGTGTATAATACACAAAAGACATATTGGGCACAGCATAGTTTTATATCACTGATTCCAACCTGACGTTTTTTTTTTTAACTTGCATCTAATGTAAGTAAGTATTCATGCCTGAAAGGCTAGACAGTATTGGAGATGATTAATTCTTGAAAGTTCAGCATTATTGCAGAACACCAGACCACTGAGCTGGAAGCTCTAACTTTGCAGTGTTGTTGACGCAACGGCAAGGATCACTGCTCCTTCAAAATGGGACTTGCAAGTAAAACTGCTGACTTAGAACTCATTACCAAAAAGTTTATTTGTGTAGTTTTTCTCTTAAATAGCTATCCCATTTGGTTAACAGCTTATAGAAAAAAATATCTGCTTGCCTACAGTTTGTGATACATTGTATTTTCATAGTATAGTGGATTTATGCAATTCTACAGCTCTGCATATACAGACATGTTAATGGCAAATTTTATTAAGCCTGCCAATATAAAATTCTCTAGAAAGAGCTTGTTGTTATGTCTTCTGATTCAGTGAAACAAAATAATCACTTAATAAATTACATTCTTCAGACCAGTCATGCACTGATGTGTATAATTTTTACATGAGAACTGCTGACAAAATAGCTGTTTATGTTTATTAAAATTTTTACCTATGTACTGCCTTAGTTATACTTAGTGTGCAATAATATTCTGACTATGTCTTCAGTATAGATACTTTTTCAGAGAGTCATTTGCATCTGTATGCTTGCTTGGACATGTGCATGTATGGAATCATAGGATCAAGACAATTAAGTCACAAGACCATTTATACCCTGCCATTACCTATTCTCCTGCTGTACCCACCTTTTCAATACAGGCAAACAGTAAAATTAAAAAGTAAATTTATAGATACCCATCCAATCATATCTGTTTAATTTGAAGCTCATCAGGGTTTTGCTAATTATTTTAAAGGGAAAGTTTATTCCAGAGGTGAGGTAATGAATTTATCTCTGTAGCTTGTATTATTTATGTCCTTTAGAGGTTTAAATGAACTGCTCTGGTATTTGTAGTACTCTTTCATTTGTGAATATAAAGAAATCAAGGAGAATTGTCACTAATGGCACTGAATGCAAGGCAAAGGCCACCCCAGAAGAATGTAAAAGAAACAACATAAAGGCATACCACTTTAACCCTTTTGATAGTTTAGAGATTTTAGGTTCACAGTGTTCTTGGATAATAACTTCTGTGGCCTTTGTCGTTGTTTAATATCTATAGAAATGTACATCAAAAATGGACATCATGCTCAGTAATGGTTCTAATTAGGGCTGCATACCAATGGATAACTTCATTTGACCTGAATGACATACCGTTAGATATTCGTTGTGCTAATAAGAAGAACTTTCTGGTTACTACTGTTAAGTGGTTGTCATAGGGGAAGGAATTATTGACCCAAATTCCAAGATCACAGACTACATTGTCATTTTGGAGTGAGGCACTGGCTATACTCTACATTGAGAGAGTGAGAAGAGAGATGATCACCAAACATGACAGCAGAACACTTTCACGTGTTTCTTGTACAGCTTCTTTGAGGGTTAGTTTTTTTCTATAATGAATGGTTAACAGACAGGTGTTTGACAATAACACCCAGACTGAAGTCATCTACAAACCAGTTAACCAAATGCCTTGATTCCTAGTCTGGAGTAAGGCTGGAGAAATGACAATGCTGAAGAGGTGCTAGCTACCTTAATGATGGGGGGTTGTCTTTCAACCGGGTCTATATTAGCTTATCTAATGGACTAAATAGCGAAAGTTATTTAGTTGATCCAATACTGTCGAAATGGCAAAATGTCAAAGACATGGAACATCGAATTTTTTCCCAGGGAAAAAATTCGGTGGGCCGTCTTCGTGACTTTGCCATTTCCTCCACTATGGTACGCTCTCGGAGTTGGTATATTTAAGTTGGGGGGGATGTGTGGGGCAAAGCCTCCCACTTATCTTTGTGTTTAAGTGTTTTTATTTATTTATTTATTTTTTTTTTGTGGAGCAGCACATTTTTTCCCTGGGAAAAAATTTGCTGTTCCGTGTGTTCGATATTTTGTGGTTTCGACATTATCTGTACGATGAAATAGCGTTTGCTAATATAATAATATAGACGCTTTCAACCAGCTGGCTATCCACATCACCACATATGGACATATGGATTTGAAAAAACTTAGCTTGCCAGCATGGAGACAGTTTTGAACACTTTGTGTAGATTCAAATTAGTTGTTTTTTTATAGAAATTAACTTAATGCAGTACACATAATCTCCTTTTAAGAAGGCCAAACTGACGCAGATCTTGTGTAAAAAGGTTTTTGGTGTCGCACTATATGAAGAAAAATATGACACATTCAACAGCTAAGCAAATCAATTCAGTTAGACTAATGGGTCTGAGGTTTACTGGTTCTGTTTTTGGTCAAGCAATTTAAAGGGGTGCAACAAGGACATTTAATGCTATTTATCAGGCATACAGACAAATCATTCTGCCCTTAGGGAAGATTATTGTTGGTGTTAGACAACATCTTCAGTATGTGTTCCTTTGTGATATTAAGAAGTGTATGGAATTCAGGAATTTGCAAAATCAGTACAGCTGCTTCAAGAGCAAAGTTTGCACTAAATTTGTCTGCTACTATATTTGTTATTCCTGTTGGGCCTGAGATTGTGGTGCCATTTTTGGTGCATTTAGAACCCTAATGGATGTTATTTCTTACATTCTTAATGTAAATAAAAAAATTACTTATTATTATCCTTGGCTACAGAAAATAATTTAAGTTCACAATTTATCTTAATAGCCCTATCATAAGTTTTAACTTATTTGCTTATATTATTTATTGAATCTTTAACATGTCTAATTTTAGGTCTGTTTTATGATGCGAGAAGTGTTTCTTATTTCAAAACTAATTAAAGTTGGTGTGGTGGACTATAATAGTAGTTTGTTCTTAAATTTCCCATAATATTTGGCTTGAGATGAGATGACCAGGTTTAGGCACCTATCTGGTTTACTAAATAAAAGTGAATTTGGATACCTAGTCATACAGTACTTGCATTCAAAATTATTGACTACAAGGGTATTAGAGATTTTGAAGGAAATTTGTTATATGTTTATAATGAGATGTAACCAGGGATGGAGAAACTAGATGGATGATACATACTCATTCTATTGGTTAAGTAACTATATAGCTGTTCATATTTTGCTGCCCATATCATAGCTAAAAAGATGTCTTTATTTAAGTTCACCTTTTTTTCTGCTTTTCTGCAGAATGTTCTTAAGCTGCAAGTTAAGCTGGAAAGGACAAACTTCCTTTTCCTCAGTCATAGATTGCAGCATATCTTAACATATGCAAAATGCCCTGGTTATGCTAGAAAGGACTCTTCCTATTGATTCATGCCTGAATCACTTTTTCAGCCCTTCACAGACATGCTTATAAAAATAACTGTCCATTTTTGTTAGCTTCTTCAGAGCCAACTGGATAATGAGACTTCCCAGCCACTGACGGAGGGTGCATCCAGCAAATAATCAGAAAAAGTAAATAATTTTCATTGATCTTGTATGATCTTATTCCTTTGTTGGTTACTACCAGCCCAGTTCAATGAGGGAAGAAGATGGTTCCATTAGGTGACAATTAAGCCATTAATTTTAACTAATAATTTGACTCTTGTATAAGCTCTGATGACCATTTCTGAGTCTTCAAGACTGCTGTCCATCTCACATTCCCCTTGCCATGTACATGACTCCACATACTTAAACTTCTGCATCATGAGCAGTTGCAATCCTCATTAAATGAATAGTTTAGTTCATTATCTGACAGTAGAGCCCTGTGGCCACAGATTTGTAAGAGATGGTCCTCAGTCCAGCCATGTTATATTCAGCAGCAAATTATAAGAGTTTATGTCAAAGACAATGATCAGATGAAGCAAACCAGCAAAATTACCTGCAGTCAACATAAATGACAATACAAGATGCCAAGCCTGCAACCCTCCCAGTCTTAGTGGTAGCATGATACCCTGCCCATAAAAATCTCAAGCAGCCATGATGAAAAAAGTACTACTGATATAGCCTGAACACAGCAGTGGAAAAAATAAAAATTTTACCAGGACATTTGCTGCAGTTGAACAGTATTTGAATAGGATCCCAACCACATGCAGCAGCAGGCATGATTCATCACATTTCAATAGGGGTACACACAGCACTTGTCAGAGTATGAGTAGTTGCAACCATTTCCACTTCTATAAAACAGCCTCAACCTTAAGTAGCATACTCTTTAAACCCCTTTACAACTGTGGGATGTTAAAAAGCAGATCCTGTCTTCTACCTCCTGCAAAGAATAACTTCTGTTTTTTCTGAATTCAAGGAATAACTTTTGGCAGGAGTGTCTTGTCCAAGCCCCTTCCACTGACTTTTTAAGGGATGGCATGGATTGATGCAGCCCCCTTTCTGGGGCTGGGATCCTTCAGAAATATATGTTTTAGCTAATCAGAATTAACTGAAACTTATCATTAGCTTGCATGCCTCTCAATTTGCTAACACAGTACATATTCGTAAATGCACTTTGTTTAAGGGCTTCATTCCTATATATAATTGTATTTTATGTAACTAATTCAAAAATCTTATCAAATTGCACGTAAGTACATGCCAGTGAAATATTTTCATGGACTTTCCTTGACTTATCTTGTCAAAGTATCAACAGTCAGTGAATGGCCACCGCAGAATTATTGTGTTAACAAAATGATGATTATAATAAATATTTTGAATGCTGAAATAACATTATAATATGCCATACTCAAGGCTTTGCCCAATTTTTTGCATCAATTAATAGTCTCCATATCTGTCTAGTACCTTTAATATTCCAGGTAGTATCTTATTCAGATATGTAGTCTTACCACTATGGAGACTTCTGACCCATGCAGTGACTACACTAATTCCTTAAAATGAAAAGGTGGTTATCTGCATTCCACATACAACTGAATAAATAACCATCAATTAGGCCATTAACCTCAGAACTAATATTTTAAACTAGAATGTAAAAATGCATCCAAAAAACATACACCTGTGGCTACCGTGTTCACAATAGCATGTGGAAGACGATGTCATTATTTTTATTTTTATTTATTTTTTTAGTTGTAACTGCTACATCTGTCTCTGGGTGATAAGATGATTAACTTTCAAATCTGTATAGCACATACAGTGAACAACATCTTAAAATTCTGATCTGTTTGCAGAAGGCATGTATTTTTTTTCATTTCCAAAGGGATATGTATTTAATGATTCAGTTCTGTCTTCTAATCACCTGTCTCATTGGCAGGTATACTTTAGAAATTTGTAAAATTACTGTACTAAAGCTTTCATAAGCTAAAAGGAATTTACATTTTTACTTCATAAAGACAACATCAAGCACATGGTTAGATAATAGTTCATAGTTCTAGTACTAGGCTAACTGTCCTTATGGACCATTTTAAACCTAGCCAATTAGCCCATGTGAGAATCAAACCCTGCACCTTGGATCTGTAAGGTGAATACCTTACCCATTATGCCAACCTCCCAATCTTTCAATTAATTCAATTAAAAAAATAGCTAAATATTATAGATATCTGATGTTCAGCAAAAATAATGCAATTACAGAATAGTAATTACATGTTATTTCAAAGAGGCAATTTTGAGAACATGCAATGAATATCATTAATAAACCCTTCTTAAGTAAACGTAAAACCACTGGCTGCCAAAGCTTAATAAACTCCATGACTTCTACTAACTTTGGGCAACATCCATAGTCCTCCCCTCCCCAAGTCCATAGTGATAATCCACGAAGAGCAGCACATATTTATGCAAATGAGGTCAGTGGAAGTTATTCATACTGACTACGGAAATGTGAGGCATTCTGGTAAACATATCAATGTACAGAAAAAGCAAATATATGATTTTATTTATTTACAGGGAGAGTCCGACTTGGAATGAATCCAATTTTCAGCAGATGCCCGGGGATAAATGCTGCATGTCTTTGTAACATGGGATGACACCAGTGCACATGTAGGAAACCCACACAGATGCAGGGAGGGCAGGCAGACTCCCACAGAAGGCACCCCATACGAGAATCGAACTGGTGAACCTCTTGCTGTGAGGCGACAATGCAACTGCTGCACCACTGCACCGTGATGAAGGCAAGTGTTAGGGAGAGCACTATTGTGAGGATAAGGGGTATTACTCATTTACATATTACTACAGTTTATAGAGATAAACATAAAGGGGCCTTATATTAATGCAAAACCCATAAAGGACCCAATTTACATAGGGATTATGGGAGCTAGGCAGCAAATTAATTAGCTGAGTGATAGGGAAACAAATGAATATTTACTACCATACTTTTTAAAATGAGTTAAATTATTGACTTTAAGAACTGTTTTTTTATTGTATTTTAGTGCTTGTGCTTACATGATAAAACTAATGAAGGGATAATTGGGCAAAATAATTCATCTGATGTTATTTGAGTGCTTGCTTGTGCATACATGGTCAAACTAGTGATGGGATTTTTGTAGGAAAATTACCCATTTTAGTGTCACTGAAGGACTTGTGCATGCACAGAGAAACTGCTAAAGATGTAGGAGGAAATAATTCATTTTGCTGACATTTGAGTGCATGTGGTACACGGACAGACCACTGATGGGATCATTTGAGGAAATCATTAATTTTGCTGTCAATGAAGTCCTTGTGCATTCATGGACAAATTACTGAAGGGATCACTGGAGGAAATTATTCATTTGATTTCAATTAAGTATCCATGCATACATTTATAAAATACAGAAGGGATCATTGGGGAAATAATTCATTTTGGTGTCATCTAAGTGCTTGTGCTTACATGGTCATTCTACTGAAGGGAATTCTGGAAAAAAGTGATTATTTTTATTGCCAAGTGCCTATGGATACATGGATTAACTACCGAATGTATCATGGTGAGAGATATTTGTTTTGGTAAAATCTGAGTGCTTCTGCATATCTGTACAAACATCTAAAGGGATTGCTGGGGAAAATAATTAATTTTGGTGTCAATGAAGTGTTTGTGCATACATGTACAAACTACTTAAGGGAATGCTGGAGGAATAATTAATTCTGGTATTATTTGAGTGCTTGTGCAGACATTGACAAACTATTGAAGGAATCAGTGGAGAAATGGTGTCATTTTATGCTTGTGCATACATGGTTAAGCTACTGTAGGGACTGATGAGAAAATGGTGTCATTTAAGTGCTTGTGCAAACATGGTTAAACCAGTGAGGGGATAGATGGAGAAATGGAGTAGTTTACTGTTTGTGCATACATGGTTAAATTACTGAAGGGATTTCTGTGGAAATGGTGTCATACATTGTTAGACTACTGAAAAGATCGATGAAGAAATTGTATCATTTAACTGCTTGTGCATGCATGATTAAACAATTCAAGGGATCAATGGAAAAAATGGTGCCAGTTGCTGCTGAAGGGATCACTGTGGAAATGGTGTCATTTAGTGATTGTGTATACATGGTTAAACTACTGAAGGGATCACTGTGGAAATGGTGCCATTTAGTGATTGTGTATACATGGTTAAACTACTGAATGGATCACTGTGGAAATGGTGTCATTTAGTGATTGTGTATACATGGTTAAACTACTGAAGGGGTCACTGTGGAAATGGTGTCATTTAGTGATTGTGTATACATGGTTAAACTACTGAAGGGATCACTGTGGAAATGGTGTCATTTAGTGATTGTGTATACATGGTTAAACTACTGAAGGGATCACTGTGGAAATGGTGTCATTTAGTGATTGTGTATACATGGTTAAACTACTGAAGGGATCACTGTGGAAATGGTGTCATTTAGTGATTGTGTATACATGGTTAAACTACTGAAGGGATCACTGTGGAAATGGTGTCATTTAGTGATTGTGTATACATGGTTAAACTACTGAAGGGATCACTGTGGAAATGGTGTCATTTAGTGATTGTGTATACATGGTTAAACTACTGAAGGGATCACTGTGGAAATGGTGTCATTTAGTGATTGTGTATACATGGTTAAACTACTGAATGGATCACTGTGGAAATGGTGTCATTTAGTGATTGTGTATACATGGTTAAACTACTGAAGGGGTCACTGTGGAAATGGTGTCATTTAGTGATTGTGTATACATGGTTAAACTACTGAATGGATCACTGTGGAAATGGTGTCATTTAGTGATTGTGTATACATGATTAAACTACTGAAGGGATCACTGTGGAAATGGTGTCATTTAGTGATTGTGTATACATGGTTAAACTACTGAATGGATCACTGTGGAAATGGTGTCATTTAGTGATTGTGTATACATGGTTAAACTACTGAAGGGATCACTGTGGAAATGGTGTCATTTAGTGATTGTGTATACATGGTTAAACTACTGAATGGATCACTGTGGAAATGGTGTCATTTAGTGATTGTGTATACATGATTAAACTACTGAAGGGATCACTTTGGAAATGGTGTAATTTAGTGATTGCGCATACATGACTGAATTACTGAAGGGATCACTGTGGAAATGGCATCATTTAGTGATTGTGCATACATGACTGAACTACTGAAGAGATCGATGGAGAAATGGTGCCATTTTCTGCTTGCATATACACGGTTAAACTACGGATGGGATCAGTTGCAAGTTGCTATAATTTAGTCCTTGTGCATACTTGGTTAAACTACTGAAGAGATCACTGGGACCAAGTCTGTTCATTGTAAAATAGATATCAGGGGGTGCAGCAACACTTAATAAATGTGCATACAGTGTGGGTATTTGATGATGAATCACACTTCATTAGCATTCTCTGCTTTTCACAATTTCTCATGTACATCTCATATTACTTAATTTGCTGACAGGCATTGTGCATTACCATAAATGGCCTCAACGAATCACGCCTTAGCTACACTAGCTCACAAACATCACGGGTACCACTATAGCATTTGCACAATGACAGTGACTACTGCATTTTAATTAGCAGTGGATATGCAATAAAATATAAACGGAAAACAAAAATTTCAAAGAAAAACAAAATACCAGTAAAAACATGCCAAGCAAGCATTACAAAGTGAACCCTTGCAAATGAGCTTTAATTTGCATTAAAAATACAATAGTAAACATCAGCACAGTCTCAACAAAAAACTTTGATGTGTATTTATTAAGTATTCTTGTTGACGCTGTTAATTAGAACCTCTTCAGAAAAGGATGAAGACCTGTTTAACACCTTGGACAAAAGATCTCAATAAATCCACTTGTACCCGAGTTTCTTCTTGTGACTTTATTTATTTATTTATTTATATTTTTTTATTCATTTTTGTTTTTACCAGCTGTTCCTGCAATTAGCTCAGTTTTTGGAACGGAATCAGAGTCAGTAAGACAGCTTAGTAATTACAAAATGCTGCAGTCAGTATAAAAAATGTAACACGAGTGAAACATATATAACATAAAAATATTTACAAGATTTGCACGGTCAAATGTAAATCTTCACAAATATGTCAGTAAGAATATATATATATAGCTCTATATATATATATATATATATATATATATATATATATATATATATATATATATAAATGAAACTCACTTTTTTTGTAGTACAGGTTGCTAGTATTTATATTAGAGCATCTTAACTAATAAAAGAACAGAATCCTTTTTGGAATAATCAATGTTCCTTTGTAAAACTGGGACTAATTAAATAAAAAAGGGAACAATTCTTATTCACTTAAAATTTATTCTAAAAAATGCATAGATTAACCTAATTGTATGTATTGTGAGTATGCATTCTGACGTGCCATTTAATGTCTACTGTTACATTTTAATGGACAGACCCAAAACTGCTCACTTCTTTGGGTTTCACATACAAAGCATGGCTATTTATCAGCTGACATGATGATAAATGTTAAGGTCTATCTGGACATTTTTTTAATGCTGAAGTATTGTACAGATAGAATGGCCAATTAATTTCAAAGCCCGTACCTTTTCACCCACATTCAATGCCATCTATATTCTATATATGCAGAGTGTCATTCATAAAACAGTAGCTTCTTTCATTGTCTGTGTCATAGCTTTAAGTTGAATGTTTTCAAATCCATAAAGTAACTCTTTCCCTTGTGGGGATTAACTCATTGTTGACATACATCGAGGGTACATTGATACGAATTTATCTGTGGAAATTTGCAAACTGCACTGTGTTAGAATGGTGAATATTTTAGTGTTGTACTATTTACCATAAGGTTAGTACTATAAATGTTGTGGGAAGAAAATATTAGGATGATCAGAATGTGCACATCCTTTCTGCTATGTTGACCTGAGGTCTTGTATTTTGAACAGAATCTTATACTGCAAAAAAATATGACTGCAGGACAGATCCCAGAAATTTAGGGCAAAAAAACAAATATGTATATGGACATGAAATTAACAAGAGAGGACCAAATGAACGGGTTCATGTACTGCAAAATGTGAAGTGTCAAGTTCTCAGTTACAGTGCAATAAAAGATGCAAATACAATGTATTTATGTATGTAAGTATGCAGTATATATTTCATTGCTAAACCAAAGAGGAGTGTACTAGTCTATGAATTATTTTTAACTGTGACCAGACTAGAGACAATATAGTGAATTATGCGTAGTAATAACAAGTCAACTTAGGTAAATGACAAGTGATCTACTGAAACATTACGCTTCGGCTGTATGTATACATATATTAAACAGTGATGTATTGAAAAGATCATGGTTAGACTAATTCTAGGAAAATTGTTAATAGGAAATGTGTTATAACTGTTAAAAGTGATAGAATTAATGGTTAGCTTGATAGCACTTTTAAAAAAAGGCCTGAGAGATGTTTTAAGGGATGTTTTTTTTTTCTAAAGAGAGATTTTTGGATACACTTGGTAAAGAATCTTATACTGTCATGAAACATTTACTAAAACTCTTATCAGTGGTGGCGATACTAAAATGAGGGCTGTTTAAGGCAATTGCATTCAGCTTGTTAACTCTTAAAGGGTTGTAGTTATAATATACAATTAGCACATGAGTACCTGAAGGACAGACATCTATGAAAACTAACTTGGAGTGCTTATAGTGACAACATATGGGAAATATTATGCTCATGGCAGAGAGTGTGTATAATACTAAGATGAAAAATTATGTCTAGGTATCAACTTTAGCCTTCACTTCACAACTCCTCTTCTCTGTTCCAAACTCTCATTCTCTCCACTAACTATTCCCTACACTACAAATGAAATTCACTAGAATACCTTGCTCCCCTCTTTCTCTGTAAGCTTTTAGACTCTAGACACAGGATGTATTCCATTTTTTCCCCTTATACGTTCTGGTGACATTCACCCCAACCCAGGGCCCCAAACCCCACTTTTTCATCAGCACTGCAATGCTCCTAAATTGGCTAAAGGTCTCCTTTTAACTACTATAAACTTCCAAAGCATTTGTAACAAAACCTCCGAGGTCCATCCCTGGCTTGCCCAAAATAGTACTCGCATCTTAACTGCCATTGAAACTTGGTTAAAACCCTCTATCCAAGACTCTGAATTTCTCCCTCCCAATTACAATGTAATTAGAGTAGACAGACACCATAAAAGGAAGCAGTTTTGCGCTAATCTACCCTAATACTCTCACTCTAGCCCCATATACTGATCCTATTCCACATTTTCAAAATGCAGAGAAGTTAATCAAAATTCTAGACATCAGTAAGTCCAAACAACTCTGCATAATTGTCATTTACATTCCCCCAGGAAACAACATCCTAGTTTTAGAAGATATACTATCCTGGGTTGCCTCTACAATAAAAAATTAAACTATCATTTTAGTTTACATGAATATTGACCGGGCTTCTACTTCCTCCAATCAATCTCCAGCTAGCATAAATTTATTTCATTTTACACAACTAATCAATACAATTACTAGATTTAGCTATAAATCTGATAAAGGCTCAATACTAGACTGGATCTTGGTCTCAGACCCATCCAAATACTCTGTTTCTGGCACCATGGCAAATGCCTCCAGTGACCACCTCCCAGCCTTCACTATGTGAAACTACTCATCCCTCTCTAAAATCGATGAATACAAGGTAATACAAGCCCTATCAAAATTCTGTCCTCATACCTTCAATATTATCCTAAGTAGCTACAACTGGTACTATATTAAATCCCTTCCTCTAGATGATGCCCCCTTTACTTTAGTAACTTCTTTCTAAATATCCTGCACAGTTTAGCACTAAATCCAACCATGCCCCTGGCTTTCAAAATTTACCAGAGAAATTATGAAAAGGAGGGATAAAGACTGGAAGTGCTGGCTCAATTCCATAACTCCTTCCAACCTTATCCATTATAAACAGCTTTGAAACCAAGCCAAAAAAAACATATCTGCAAAGACAAGCAACAATACTTCTGGAAATTACAAATATATAAGAAAAATAATCCCAAACATTTCTGGTCTTCTATTAATAATTTCTTACACCCCGGTACAAAATCTAATCCTTGTCCATACCCTAACATGCCACCTCACCTTATCACCTATAAATTCAATTCCTACTTCATTGATACTATAGCCAACCTTACTACCTCCTCCTCCTTAGCCCTACCAACCAACCATATCTCTATACCTATTTCCTGTCCTTCACCATCACAAAATCTCTCAAGCCCAAATATCCCCAATCAAAACAACATTAAGGAACCGTCCTAACTAGAATACAATTTCTCCCCTATCTCTGCATCCTTTATCAAAAAACTCTTTCTGAATCTAAAGCCTGTTCTAACTTTGCTGACAATATTCCTGCCAAATTCCTCAAGATTGCTGACGATGCAGTAACCTATCCAATTAGTATCCTTATCAACAGGTCCAACTAGGAATCTTACATCCCCTGTCTTTGGAAAAAAGCTATTATCCTTCCTCTTCATAAAGGTGGCCTTTCCACTGATATCTCAAACATTTGACCAACTGCTATTCTAGCCCCTATCTCCAAAATACTGGGCAAATGTGTCCAAAAACAACTCATTCGTCACCTTCTAAATAATAACATCCTCTCCCTAACCCAACATGGATTCCATCAAGGGCACAGTACATCTACTGCCCTGATCTCCACCTTGGATATTATTAACAATGCCCGTGACTTAGACCATACTGTATCAGCTCTCTTTCTGGATTTGTCAAAAGCATTCAACACTGTATCTCATGCCATTCTCCTGTCTCAACTCTCTTCAATAGGAGTATCCTCTCAGTCTCTTAACTGGTTTAAAAGTTATCTCTCAGATAGGCAACATGCTGTCAAATGGCAAAAGTTTGTTTCTCCCTACCTTCACAACCCTACAGGTGTTCCACAAGGCTCAATTTTAGGACCTCTTCTATTTAATATATTAATAAATAATCTTCAACAAATTATTCCAATTGCCTCCCTAGTACAGTATGCAGATGATTTGACCATAATTTGCTCTGAACCTAACCCAGTCACTCTGCAAAAAAAATGACTCAAACAGCATTCTATAGAGTAGAATCCTGGCTCCACAAAAACTTTCTTTCTCTAAATGCCAAAAAAAAAAAACTAAACGTATGCTGTTTACTTCCAAAAGAAATAAAGCATTCAACATAGAATATTTCAACATACTGTCTCTAAAGACTATTAAAATTGAATTAGTAGCCAGTACCAAACTATTAGGAGTAATGGTAGATGAAAACCTAAAGTTCGACCTGCACATCCAATCCAATAGTAATAAAACTCACAAAAAATAGGGCTTCTGTATAGGCATAACAGGTTTCTCTCCTTACCCTTCTAAAAGAGCTTTAGTCCTCTCCTATCTTCTACCATCTTTAACCTATGGTGTACCCCTGTTAAGTAATATGCAGTCTTCCCTGAAACGTATAATCCTGCTACAACAAGATTGGCAAATTTGCCACAGGTAGCTGTCACTCCTGCCATTACTGTATTGCTTTAAGAAAACTACAATGGCTCGAATTTCCACATTACCTGTTACACATACAGCTTACCACCTCACATAAACTTATCTACAAACTACAAGACTGCTCCACCCTTAGCTCCCCACCTGCTCCTTACTCCCCTCTTAGGCCACTGCAATCAGAACACCAATACTTACTCCAGCTTCATAAACCTAACCTACCTGCAGGTAAACTATTATATTCCTGGACCATTGCCAGATTATGGAATAACCTCCCTTCCTCTGTACACAGTGAACAACATCCCTCTAACTTCAAAACTGCCTTACACAATCATCTCTTCTCTAATTGGATATGTAACTGCACAAATACACCTCCTACAGCCCACAAAGCCATCACTTGACCTTTTCTCCCTTTCAATCTCAGCTTTGCTCCTATGCAATTGTAGGGTCTATATCATATGAGTGAATCACACAAATTGTGAACGCTCATAATATCAAACGTACCGGACCTCAAAGTGCTTTATCTGAGATTGCAGTACAGTGAATAATGGGATATTTGCCTTTTCCTCACTATAGTGTGATCTCAGATTTGGAATATATATTTAGTGGGGAGGGGGGGGGCACAGCCCCCCACAATAGGAAGTTTGAGGTCCAGTATGTTCGATATTATGAGCGTTTGCAATTTGTGCGATTCGCTCATATGATATAGACCCACAATTGTAGCTTCTCTAACTATCTTGCATTGCTCCTATGGTTCTAGCTTCTGTAAATCATTCTCTCGATCTATATCTTCACTAGAGATAGCCTAAATTAAATTAAATGTTCAGCATTCTTATCGACTGAAAATGTTTAAACTGATACCTCCTGATACTATCTATTATTCCTTTTCTAACTATTTCATATCTGTACTTCCACTGAAACTTTGTAATTCTACCAAACTTATTTGTATCTTATTTTTGGAGATACTGACTATTATTCCTTTTCTAACTATTTCATATCTGTACTTCCACTGAAACTTTGTAATTCTACCAAACTTATCTGTATCTTATTTTCAAATCAATTGCTTGTGACAAACAATCTGCAGTGCCTGACTACATGAATATGGTTGAATTTCCTCACTATAAGTTATTCCTATGGATATTCTGGATTTTTTACCATTTATGTTGTGTCGCATTGTAATATTGTATTTAAATTATTTGTCTTGGAGCTTTTCTCCCTGGGCCTCCACTGAAAATGGACTTGCTCTGGCCCAGTGGATTTTCCCGGTAAACAAATATCAGTAAATAAATAAATAAAAATAAACTTTGTAAAGCGAAACTCTTTGTTTGTGGTCTCTTGGAATTTCATAGTAGTGTTGTAATTTCTAAAGATGGTATTTGGAAGTGATGGTTTCAATTAGGAAATAATGCTTTATTTCCGAGCACTAACCTTGAGGACTTTGGTTAGTCCATTAGCAAACATAAAGTGGTTAAGGGCTTTACAAATGCTATTTCAGCATGAGAATGAAATTTCAGTGAGTGATAAAGCAGGATTTTTAAAGGCTGCATGTCTCTGTTGGAGATACTGACTAGCCAAGATGATGAGAATTTTTAAGTGGGAAGGATAAATGAGTTATTCTGGGCATCTTAAATTCTAAATTCAGTTTTGAAGGTGATAACAGTAAGATATTTGTTGGTGAACCACTTGCAGATTTTATTTAAATCATTATGACTCAAGAATTCTAAGTTTTAGACCCTGAAATAAATTTTAGAAAAACAAGATCATCTACAAAAGATTATCATAAGCTCAGAAATTCAGCAGGCAGAATGTTAATGAATAAAAAAAAATAACAGGACCAAGCATAAACCATTCAAGAATACCTGTGTGGACTGTTGTTGTAGAAGACTGGAGTTATTGAGCAACTGGGGGGATATCATATGAGAAGCCAGTTTTGAAAGATGATGAAAACGAGCATGTTCTGTTAGACCAATTGCTTGTGGGTAACAAGTAAGGTGCTTTTTAAGAATCCCATGTCAGTATCTTCATTATAGCTGAGTGACGTCTCCAGACGTTTCTGCAGTTACACCCTACTGCTCCTTTAGGCGTCAAATATAGCCTGTTCATATTTGCATTAATAATTCCAAAACCATGTTACATACAAGGTATCGGAAAATTGTATCTTGAAGCATACATGATAGCAAACACAATTGTATTGATATATGACCTCTGTCAATGGGTATTTGTTAAAAATGTAAGGTGATAACTTCAATTTTTAAAGGTTGAAGCCACGCCCACTAGGAGTTAAAGGTACATACTCAAAAGAGCTCTACTGGAGGGAATGAGTAATGAAACAGAATAACTTAAATAAAGAATTACTAACATAAGAACCTTGTTAGAACCCGTACTAGAATTTGCAAATGATTTTATTTTGCAAATGATTTTATTTTTCCTGAATACATTTTATGACTTGTTTGTAAAAAAGTATCCCAAATGTTTTAGCTAAAAGGAAAAAAAAATAAGCAAAGGCAAATAGTGTTCAGGAATGGGAGGGTTGTGTACTTTTGGTAGACGGATAATGCTGAGTGAAAGTGGAACGATGTTTAATTGGCATGTTAAAGTGTAAGGTATAGCTGGAGTTTGCCATGATAATACTGAAATGAAATTTGAAAATGGAGTGGTACTAATTATGGTTGCAAAAGAGGATGGCGATCAGGGGGTCAAACATCCATAAAAAGAAAAAAAAAGCCTTTGTTCACTTTCTGTCAAAGGAAAAATTCTGCTGTCTTTTTCACTTAGAGTCTCAACTAGAAAATTTTTGACACTAGTTCTAAGTGATTTTAGTTTCCAAAGGAGAGACTGTTGTTTAGTTTGCAATATGATAATTCATGGCTACTCTAACTTAATTTTTTTAAACTTTGAAACAGTGTACAAAAGACTGTGCTATTACTTTCAAGCTGTGACAATAACTATCCCCAGTGGTCACTTATTTTGTGATGTTAATGGTTTGTCATGGGCAGTGAAACCCTATACAGTATTTTTTTAATATAAAAGGAGATTATTGAATAGTTATGACAAAGATTTAGAAGAAGGTGATGGCAATAAAGGCATCGATTAGCCTCTATAAAGGGATCCAATCAACTTATACAGCTGTCTTGTTTCAGATTATCTTTCCAGAAAGGGATGATATGACAATAAATTATGATGTAGCTACTTTTTTTTTTTTTTGTAAAGACTAGTGAGATATAAAAGCATTGTTAACAGAAGGGAGTTTGGGAGAAGTCTATTTCAAAATATTCAGCATATGACAGGTAAGTTAGTAAGAAGGAGATCAAAGATCAAGAAGAATACAAAGAGAAGAGGTAAAAGATTGTATTTGCAACAAGTGTTTTATTGCTCAGATTGAAGTTCACAAATATTTGTGAAAATGTATTTATTTAATAATCACACAAGCCACATAATATAGTTTCATAGGTTCATAGGTAGATACTAGGATATCTGCCCTAGGGCATTTATAAGCCTAGCCAGAGTGTATTTGGCTACCGCCTCCCTATTAGATTAGCCTACTGTGCCTCTGTAAAGTAGGTCACAGAAGGTACCCTTTTAAGATTAGTTTACTGTGCCTCTGTCTAGCAGAGACACAGGAGAGATCCTGGGGGTGAATTTGCGATTTCCCTTCCATGCGTCCAAATTTTGCTTGAAGAGGGTCAGCGAGGGGCTATGTCTAACATGAATTGGGATTCTATTCCAGAGTGAGGGGAGCCTCTGGGAAATGAATCTGTCCCTCCAGCATGTCCTATCTATTTTTGTGCTGAGGTTTAGGTCCCTGGAGCGTGTAGCTCTAAGGGACTTGGATTTTTTGAGGTGGAGCATGTCCATTAATTCTGGGTTTGACATGGCTTTGTACGTCAGGCATAGATCACCTCTGAGTAGGTGGTAAGCAACTGAGTAGAGCTGGAGTTTCTTTAGTCGAGCTGCATAGGACATCTGTTTGTAGCCCATGATCCTCTTGGTGAGGTACTTTTGGGGTCTCTCCAGTACATCCCAAAAGGGGCATTGTATTCAATTATGGGCCTGATGAGTGACGAGTAGAGGGGCACAATGACCTCTCTTGATCTAGATGCAAACCCTTTCGTGATAAGGTGGGCTATATAGAAGGTCTTTCTAACCACTTTGACAACGTGATTATCAAAGGAGAGATTACTATCTACGTTGGTCCCCAAATCTCTAATTACTTCTTCCGTACTTAATGGATTACCACCTATGTGGTAATTTGTGGGCACCTTGTTTTTCCCAAAGAGGATGACTATGCACTTTTTAGCATTTAGCTTGAGGCCGTGGCTCTGGCACCAAGCATCCGTCTCTGTGTGACCCTTTTGGAGGATGCTTGTGTCATCTGGAGATTCGATTATGGCCCCCAGTTTTCAAGTCATCTGCGAACTTTGTCAGCCATAATCCCCTAAACCTCAGAGAAGTATATACCGAACAAGAGAGGTCCCAGAACTGAGCCCTGTGGGATGCCACTTGTAACTGGTTTGGATTTGGACATGGCACCTGCGATTCTGACCATGTGGGTTCTATCTCTGAGCCAGTTTGCAACCCATCTTGTGATATAGGGGTTGATATTTAAGCTGGTAAGCTTATTTATGATGCCCGAGTGGGGTATTGCGTCAAAGGCTTTTGCGAGGTCCAGGTAATCTGTGTGGACTACCTTGCCCTCATCTATAGCTTTGATAACTGTTTCAAAGAAATCAATTAGGTTTAAGAGGCAAGATCTGCCCTTAACAAAGCCAAATTGGGTCGGGTCCAGTGTCTGGAGGCTCCCAATGTCTTTGTTTATGAGTTCCATGATAATACGCTCCATAGCTTTACAGACCAGACTAGTCAGGCTTATGGGGTGATAGTTTCTGGGGTCCGTTGTGGCACCACCTTTGTGGAGTGGGACCCCTGTAGCTGTACGCCATTCTTTGGGTACATATCCTGTAGTAAGGCTAAGTTTGAACAGTGACTTAATGTGACGGTTCAGTTCTTCTTGGAGCTCATGTAAGACACAGCCTGGGACACCGTCCAGTCCTATAGATGCTGTGTTTTTTGCTTTGGAGAGGGCAGCTTTCATCTGTGCATCTGTGATGTCAGGGAGGTTACATGCAGTTGGGATAGGCATTTGCTCTTTTGGGAGGAAGGGGGGAGAAGTTTGCGCTGAATCTTTCTGCCAGGATGTTGGCTATGTCTGTAGGTTCGGTATATTTTGTACCGTTATGCAACAATTCAGAGCATTTCTGGGAGTTTTTGCCCATGTTCCTGACATAACTAAAGAAGGCCTTGTGATTATCTTTAGTGTCTAGGGCAATTTTTCTTTCGAAACTGGCCTTTGATGATTTTATGAGGGATCGAAGTTTCTTGCTAATACTGATCAGAGTTGCCTTCACTTTTTGGGATTTTGCTCTGTCATGTAGTAGCTTCCTCCTTCTGTTGTATAGCTTATTTATGGCCGGGGTCCACCAGACTGGTCTCCTGTTTTTGGAGGAGTGAGTCTTGGCTTTAGTTGGGATAGCACGATCCATGCATTCCTGCAGGTGCTCATAGAATGCATTTGTAAAGGATTCTGCGGATTGGGCTGTATTATCCTCTGGCTCAGGGGCTTTGAAGGATTCCACCTCAGTCTTGAGAAGTGCAAAGTTGGCTTTTGAGAAATTCTTTACAGTGATTTCCTTGGCTGGGGGTGGGGACGGGATATGGATGTCCAGGGAAATTTGTTTATGGTCTGATCTTACCAATGAGGGGTTTACCTCTGGTGTGGGACATAGAGTCCCCATGTTGGTGATGACCAGGTCCAATATGTTGTTCCCTCTTGTGGGAGTGGTGACCAGTTGTTCCATCGCGTTAGAGTTTATAAATTCAAGGAACCGTTGGGCGAGGGTGTTTGGGCTTCTGTAGTTTTCCCAGTCAGTGTTTGGGTAGTTGAAGTCACCCAATAACATAGTGTTTGGAGAGACCTTCATATTCTCCAGGGTTCTCAGGAATGCCAAGTGGGGTTCCTGTAATAGAGAGGGTGCTCTGTAGCAGGCTACAAACTGAAAGGCAGTTTTGCCCGCTGTTAGTTGCACATGGATGGTTTCCTATGCTTCGTGCAGTGCCACTAACCTGGAGGTGTAGGTATCTTTGATGAATATAGATACTCCCCCTCCTTTTGTGCTTCGGTCCAAGTTTTGGGGCCGAAATGCATGGTATGAGTTATAACCTGGTAGTGCTGGGGTGCTCTCAGGAGCCTTGAACCAGGTTTCTGTTACTGCACACATCGATTTTCTCCATACTGAGGAGAGTCTCGAGTGCAGGCATTTTGAGGTTTAGACTTATGGCATTAAGTAGCATCACCTTTAGTTTTTTTATCTTTGGGTTGTCTATGGAGGTGGGTTTGTCCTTTGAGCCTTGCCTAAAAAAGGCACTATGGGGGTGGCAAGAGCCTTGGCCAGTATACGAAAGCCTAAGGGTGACAGGTGCAAGCTGTCCCTAGCGAAGCAACGTGGCTTGTCGAGCATGTCATTCCAGGCTGACAGACACTGGATCCCCTTTGAATGACACCAATACTTTAGCCAATTGTTGAAACTGATCATTTTGTCTTTATACTGTGGCATCATTCTTGGTGAGGGCAAGATGCTACTCAAGGTCAGGGTCATACCAGCCTGGGCTACATGGTCAGAGAACTCCTCTATGTCTCTTTTCATGTAGTCCAGGGATGTACGTCTCAGGTCATTCACACCAGCATGGACAATGATGGAGTCATACTTGTACTTGCTTTGGAGTGACCTGAGTGCTTGCGTTATGTGGCGGATCCTGGCAACTGACAGGCAGCTTACAGTGACCTTCTCCTTGTTAAGTCTGGTGAGCGGGATGTCAGTGTGCCGGACAATAGAGTCCCCTATAACAAGTGCATTTGGTGTGTTGTTTTGCCTTAAGGGCTGTGACTGTGAGGCACATTGATTTTGTGAGATATGTGATTTGTGGGTATTGTTGAGGGGTGGCTGTTGCTTGGATATCTGCTTAGGAGGTCTTTGCTGTTTAGGTAGATTTCTATTTAGAGCCTCTGAGTATGTTTTTGTGTGTTTATGTGCTGGGTATGCTGGATTTGTGGTGTGGGTGGTTACATGAATTTTCTCATCAGTAAAGTCAGGAATTCGCAACAGTTCATTGATAACTTAACTACATTTTAATGTGAGAAGAACTGATCCACTGGTGTTCATCCTTTGTTTATTAGGAGTACCGTCACTTGATTCTGGTTCTTTGCGTTGTTATAGCAGTGCCTTATTACATTTCCTTACTGCTTTCCCATAGTATACTATAGGCTAATTTCTTTAGCAAGATCAAATACTGTAAACAGCAATAATGTTTAAGATTTTTAAATTCATCATTATTCACCATCTTTCCCTGAATAAAGTTTCTTACAAAGCAAACAATATTGCCTGTGTATCTACACAACCCACATGAATTACCTGGATTGCTTACTCAGAAGTTCTAACAACCAAAAAAACTAAAATGCTGTTATTTTCACCAACACGTAGGTCTACCGCTTTCACCTTTACCATAAAATCAAATGATGGCACAATAATCTCCCCTGACCCATCTACAAAACTGTTAGGTGTCATCATAGACAATAATCTCAAATTTGACCTACATGTTAACCAAACTATCAAAACCATCAATAAAAAACTAGGGTCACTTTACAGAATAAAAGCCTTCCTAACCCCTCCAGCTAAAATTGCCATAGCTCGCTCTCACCTTCTTTCAACCCTTCTGTATGCATCCTCTCTACTCTCGAATTTGAACAAGACTGTCCTTAACAAACTCTCAATTTGCTACAACCACATTGCCAGGTTTGCCACTGGGCTGCCTTTTAGGAGACATCATTGCATCAATGTAAATCAGCTTGGTTGGCTTGAACTACCTAGCCTAATCCAGTATAACCAACTGATTATGGCCTATAAAATCCTCTATAATCTGGACAATACTCCTGCACTTAAAAATATTATCACCCCCTATAACCATCCTAGACCGCTTCGATCCTCTAACAAACTACTAATTCAGACTAGCAAAATTAATAACACAGCCGGTGATTCTCTCTTTACAAACTCTGTAAGTAGATCCTGGAACTCTCTTCCAGCTGATATTACCTTACTTTCCACCTTAGGTCAATTTAAAACTAGACTCAAACAACATTTGTCACTTAACTGGCTAAGTCAATGTATCAAGCCTGGCTAACTTGAATGTGTAAAAATCTGTTAACCAGTTTACTGTGTAATTTAATTTAATCCTGACTTGTGCTCAGGACTAACTGTAACCTGTGGAACTTGTTTAACTTGCTTACTTATGTAATCTCTGTAAATAGTCTGTTTGTAATATGTAATGCTGGCATTATGTAATGCTGTATCTGCTTACCCTTTGGAGCTTTTCTCCCCGGGCCTCCGCTGAAAATGGACATGCATCCAATCGGACTATCCCGGTCAACAAATGTAAAATAAATAAATAAAAATAAAATAAAATTAGTCCTTTTAATAGTTTCTACTACACAACCCAGTAATTCACCACATGAATGCACATGCACGCACACGCACACATGTACACACACTCCCTAACTAGTTAAAAGGCTGTACTAGACCATTGAACCATTACCTATAGTATCACCCTTGTCAGCAGTGCTTTATTAGTCCATCGTTTCAATATTTTTAAGGAAAAAATAATAATAAAACAAGTACTAAAGGAATACAATTCTCAACATGAGAGGATCAAAAGTAAGCAAGTTCTTTTAGAGTTGATCAACTACAGCTTAAAAAGTACAAAATATTTAAAACATAGTTAAAAGAAAAAGGGAAGAAATTCTGCTAATATGAATATTCTCCCCAACCACTCACATTACCATAAGATTTCCTTACATATCATAGCTGTCATTCTTTAATTACTATTGCATCCATTACTATTTAACTTCAATCCACTTAAACAAAATGAATTTAATTTAATATTTTATTTTCTAGTATGAGTTAGCACCCATTCTATTTCCAAACCCCTACACAAAATAAATCAATAAATAAATAAATAGTACAGAAATATCTAGGCAGGATATATTCCCACTTACCTGGATTGCTTACTCAGAAGTTCTAACAACCAGTGAAATCATGCCTATGACCCTGAATCACATTTGGAGCTATAAAACCAATTGTGGAACATTTTCTAATAGCTGGCTCAATAACCTTTGAAAATTTCCTTTGAGGTGTAGTGTGAGTTCTATTTTTGATGCCTATATACTTTGAGAGGCTCTTGTATAACCTTTATTATAAATGCAATAATTAAAACTGATTATTTTTTGTGTAATTTACAATTAATGTTACTTCAAACATATTTTTATGAAGCAGCATATATTTTGACAGAATTTACTTAATAAGAATGAATTCACCACATCTATAAACAGCATTATGAATGTGATACTGCATTAAGCTTATTATACGAGGCAGCTCAGGCCCCCATCTTTGAACGAAATATTATTTTATAAAAAAAATAAAAATAGAAACAAATAAACTTATATGCCACACAACTCAAAACATATAGCATTATGATATCCATATAATGCGGTGGTGGTGCTGCGGTAGCGTTGTCGCCTCACAGTAAGATGTCCTGTTCGATTCTCAGCTAAAGCATCTTCTGTGTGGAGACATGCATGAATGGACGTTCCTTTGTTGAAGGTTGTGCATCAGGGCTGGCAACTCGGCATGCAAAAAATTTACTGCCAATCATTAGCGGACCGGAGTTCCGCTGTGGCGACCCTTAACCGGGAAAAGCCGAAAGACACAACAACATTAATTGACTCAATAGTTCAGATCACTGGTTAGACCAAATGCTCTTAAAATAGAAAGTAAAGCTGTTACTGTTCTCTACTAATTAGTTAAACCTTATTCTTTATAAGCTGTTTGCCAGGTACTACATGCACAGAGTAAGCATGTCTACTCACTTAACAAGATTAGTGTTAACAGCAGTCAACTATAAATAGCAATTAAAAAATCAATAAAAGAAAGTCTGCAGTGCATCTATTAGTATCTCAACAAACCCTCCTTGCCATGCTGCGATACAATAAGTGACATTTGTGAATTCTTACTGTACTAAGAATCAAGAGATCCAATCAGGCAAGCAAGAGAACAGACATAAAAATAAGAAAGTTTTAGCAATATTTTGGTTTGTTTATATAGTTGAGTCTGCATGCAATTTTTGTACATCCTCCAGGCTGGTTTGTCTGTACCTCTGCGTCTCCTCATCCCCATTCCAGACATTAACAACATGACACACAGATTAAAACTACCTTAAGTAGGAAGAACCACTGCATGCAGAAGAGCATGTTGGGACCCATATAAAATGTGTTTATTTATTTACCTATTTGACTTTTGATTATCAGAAAAGTCTCACTAGGCATGAAACTCATTTTCAGTGGAGACCCTGGGAAAAAAAAACTCCATAAAAAGTATAGTTACAACAACAGTACTCAAGCCGCTGAATCACTTACAAATGCCTTCTACCAGCACCTGCAGGACTGCATGGATAAGGCAATCCCAAGCAAAACAAAGACTCTTTGTACCAAAGGCAAGCATCCAGTCTGGTGGACCCCAGCCATAAACAAACTCTACAACAAAAGGAGGAAGCTACTACAAGATAGAGCAAAATCCTTAAAAGGTAAGACACCCTTGATCACTATAAGTAAAAAACTAAGAGCTCTCATAAAATCATCCAAAGCAAATTTCGAGAGAAAAATAGCTAAAGACTCAAAAGACAATCATAAGGCCTTCTTTAGCTATGTTAGAAACCTGGGAGGAAACTCCCAGATATGCTCAGAGCTAGTTCAAAATGATGTGAAGATTACTGATCCTACAGACATTGCCAACATACTGGCTGACAGGTTCAGTGCAAACTTCTCCCTCCCCCAAAAGGAGAGATATCTATACCAAACGATTGCAGCCCCCAAACATCTCCAGTGCCCAAGTGAGAACTGCTCTCTCCAAAGCAAAAACACAGCATCCATGGGACCTGATGGTGTCCCCAGCTGTGTGCTCCATGAACTCAATGAGGAATTAAATCCACAGCTAGGACAGCTGTTTAATCAAAGTCTTACCTCTGGATACGCATCCAGGAGTGGCGCACTGCAACTGTGGTACCACTTCACAAAGGCGGTGCCTCCACCGACCCTGGAAATTACCGCCCATTAGCTTGACAAGCCTTATCTGCAAAGCCATGGAGAGGATCATAATGGACCTCATAAATAAAGACATAGGAATTTGCAGACATTGGAACCAACCCAGTTTGGCTTTCTCAAAGGGCGATCATGCCTTTTAAACTTGGTTGACTTTATCAAAACAGTCACCAAAGCCATTGATGAGGGAAAGGCAGTCCATACAGCCTACCTCGATCTGGCTAAGGCCTTCGATACAATACCCCACTCGGGTATCATTGAAGAACTCATCAGCTTAAATGTCAACCCATACATCACAAGATGGGTTGCAAACTGGCCGAGTGACAGAACCCACAGGGTCAGAGTTGCTGGCGCCATGTCAGACTCAAAGCCTGTCACAAGTGGTGTCCCACAGGGCTCAGTCCTGGGCCCACTCTTGTTTGGCATCTACTTTTCCGAAGTACAAGCAAACACAGAAGGGTTATGGCTGACAAAGTTTGCAGATGACTGCAAACTGGGCCATAGTAGAAAACACATCTGACACAGATATCCTTCAGAAGGGTCTCACAGAAATGGATAACTGATGCCAGAGCCATGGCCTAAAGTTAAATGCCAAAAAATGCATAGTCATACCCTTTCCTAAAAACAAGGTTACACCTAGCCACCAAATAGGTGGCAATCCACTGAGCACAGAAGAAGTTATCAGGGACCTGGGGACCCAGGTTGATAGTAGTCTGTCATTCGACACCCATGTAGCTAAAGTAGTTAGGAAGACCTTCTACATTGCCCACCTTATCATGAAGGGATTCTCATCTAGATCACGGAGGTCATAGTCTCCCTTTACTCATCACTCATCAGACCAATGATTGAGTACAATGCCCCATTCGAATGTATCTGACCCGACACTTGCAGCAGCTGGAGAGGCCACAAAAGTTCCTCACCAAAAGGATAAAGGGTCTCAAAAATCTGTCCTATGCTGCCCGACTGAAAGAACTCCAGCTCTATTCAGTCGCTCGCTTGCTCAGAGGTGACCTTTGCCTAACATACAAGGCCATGTCAAACCCAGATTTGATGAATCTGCTTCACCTCAAAAACTCTAGATCCATCAGAGCCACAAGGGCGGGAGACTTAAACCTTGACACGGCTATTAATAGGGCGTGCTGGAGGGATAGATTCATCACCCAAAGACTCCCTATGCTGTGGAACAAAATCCCGGTACATGTGAGGCAGAGCACCTCGCTGGCCTTGTTCAAGAGAAATCTTGACCAATGGATGGGAGATTGCAGATATACCCCAGGGATTACCTCAGTGTCACTGCTCGACAGAGGCACAGCAAAATAATGGGTATAGTTCCCCATACTAAAGGGGTGGCGTAAGCCACAAAACGATGGGCTAGGCTTGTAAATGCCCTCGGGCAGATAGCCTAGTATGAACCTATGAACCTATGAACCTATAACCCTTATGCTATATAAAAAAATCACAATTAAAGTAATACGACAATTATAATACATAGGTAGGTTGAATGTTTAAAAAATACACTTAGCTTAAATGGTTTACATAAAAAGAAGATAGAAAATTAAAAATAAAACTGTAAAATACTGACAATTTCTGCCATGTCAGTTGAGGAGAAACACAGAAGAGAGGAGTTGAGCATCTGTGAGATTAGATAAATAAGAAAAGAGAACGAAGCAGGCAGAAGAAAAGGAACGAGGAAGGGGAAGAGAAGGAGATCTAAAAGTTAAGAGGAACTAGAGAAAAAAGTAAGTGTGGATAAGAATAGTAAGAAAAGAGAAGGAGTAATGGAAATTAAAGGCAGGATATTGTAGAAGGAGAAGGAAAAAGGAATTATTTGAAAATATAATTGCTAGATATGTGAGAGAAAACAGCAAAGAGAGAGAGAGAGGAACAGATAGGAGCAATGGAGAGAAAGAAATGAATAAAGTTGATGTTAAAAGGTATAATGACGTGAAAAAGCTCAGTTTAGAGAAAGTAACAAAACAGAAGAGATAGAGAGGACATAAGAAAAAAATAGTAATTTCAACCCAGTATAATACAACTGCAGAACCAGGATTTGTTAACAGATTCTTATAGTGTTTGAAAACTAAGAGTTAGGTAAGAGTCTGATTTCAGTGGGTAAAGTTTTTAGTCATTGGCCACATTGTAGAAAAATAGGCCTACAGCTGTTTTGAGTTTACAAATTGTTAGAAGTTGTTTCTCAGAATAGTGAAAGGGCAATTAGTAAGGCAGTAGTTAAGAGTGAAACTAACTGCTGGGCAGGAGGAAGTTGTCTTTATACAAGTTGCTGAAGTAGCTGTAACACTTAAGAGCAGAGCAGTGATGAGAGTTGTAGAGCAGATTGGTTATAAACCTGGCCAAGTTGCTATAAAAAGTCTCAAATTTAAATCTTGGTGAGATTTGTAAATTGATAAGAATAGGAAATGCATAAAGCATAGAGGGAAAAAACATGCACACTGATGGCAGTTACTCTAGAGGAATTTAAGAGAAACATTTTTACTCTGTAGAGCATACTAAGTTTTTTAAGTGTTTTTATGGATGTCTGAATATAAAGGTCAGATTTTAACTGATCATCTATTATTACTCCTATCAGTTAAGTGTATGGAGCAGCTTATATTGCAGAGTTGTTTAATGAGTGTAGTTTGAAATTTTCATTGGAAGATGTGGTAGATCTAGGGAAAAATAAGAGAACTTTGCTTGTCTTAGTATTAAGGAAAAAGTTGGTTATAACTTAACTAGTTTTCTCTGGAGTTGAAAGTGTTTTGGTTTATTATTTGAAGCTGGGAGAGATTGTCAGATATTTAGATGAGTGTTGAGTCATCTGCATGTTGCATAATAATAACATTGAGAGGACGTGTGAAGATTGTTTATAATATGCTTGAGTAAAGTTCCAAGGATAAAGCCTTGTAGGAAACCAGTGATAGGAAGAAAAGGATAACAGAGAGTCACTTAACTGTTTGAAACATGTTAGTTAAATAAATAGAAAACCAGTTAACAGTTGAATCAAACAAGCCCAAATAGGCCATTTTTGAGATATGTTTGAAGTGGCTGATATTACTGAAGGCCTTTGAGAGGTCTAGAAAGAGAGAGGAAACTAGTTTATTGTTATCTCTAGCCTGATTGATAGCAGGCCTGAAACCTTGTCGGGTTTAGGTCAGAAGGTTTTCTTGATGCAAACAAATTGGAGCTTGCTTATAGATACATTTTCCAGTATTTTTGATTGGAGAGACAGGATAGCAACCGGTCTGAAGTTAGTTATTTCAGAATAGCTGCCACTTTCGTGAAGTGAGATGGAGAATTTTTTTTCCAAAGTAAGAGAAATAAGATTTTTGTATGGATTGGTTTATTAGAATAGAGACCAGGTATGACCAGGTAGACATTCAGAAGGAAGATTATGGAAGGAGGAAGGGCAGGGATTTAGTCCATTTATTGATTGTTCTCTGTAAGTATTAGTTACTGGTTTTATGAGGAATATGGTATTGCAAGACGTAGGAATGTGTACAGGAGTAAAGCAAGTATATTAGGAACTTCGTGTGAGTGATGCTATGGAGTCAATAAAAATGACAGTTGAATATGGCAGTAGTTTCAAAGGGGCAGCTGCTTGGGTAAGTATTAGGAGCTGGTTGTGTCTCTGGTGCAAAATTTTATTTATAGTGGAACAGATTTTTTTTAGGATTGCATTCTTGGTTAAATGGGGGCTTTAGGTGATATTCCTTCTTGTTGATTTTAACTTGTCTTTTAGTTGCGTTACAAAGTTGTAAATGGAATTGTGAGTAAGAGATTTGTATTTTTGCTATTCTTTCCGTACTTTATCTTTCCTTTGCAAAAGATTTCTGCTGCTGTGAGATAACCATGGAGTACTAGTTATTTTAAGTCTTCTTTTTCTTATAGGTGCAAGGCTATTTAGTGTTTTTATGAATAGTAGTTAAGTATACAGAAATTACCAGTCAAGAAATTTGAGGATATCACTGAGGAAATTTGAGTTAAAGCTGCTAGATTTTTATGATTCCTTATAATGGAGTTGTTTGGTCTGATGCTGATGGACTGCATGTCTATGAGAATAGAGAGGGTGAGAGTCACTGAGTGATTATGGGAGAATTCCTGGTAAGGAATGTTGGATAGGATGTGAGACTAAATCCAGTCTAGTGCAGACCCTGTACTGCTGACTTTGATAAAGTGAGTAGGAGAGATTGCAAGTTGGTTGAAGCTGTGCAAGTTAATACTGGTGGAAGGAATTGCCTCACTAGCTGCTTCCATATTAATTCTGTCAGAGCATAACATAGTATAGTCAGTAGGAAGAATTTCAGAGTCCTTCATATAGGGTTTGAGCTAGGTTTCAGTCGCTGCTACAATGCAGGAAAGTGTTGCATAATCCATGAGTGAAATTCAGCAACCATATTAAGCATACTGTGAATATTTAAGGAAACTATTTTAGAGATATTTAGTTTTGCCAGAGAGGAGATAGTGGTAGTGGGAGATGAAGATGTGTGAATGGTTGTGCCAGGGATTTGGGTGTGGATCTCAAGATAAAATGATGGTCTTTATGATAGGAAGAAGTAGTGGTTGTTTTGGAATAACAGAATTTATTCTATATTTACTTCTGTGTAGATAGTGAGGGGAGTTAAGTATTTTATAAAATACATGAGGGTGATAGTTTGAAAAGGTGTGGGGTTATAACTATGAAAGATGCTTGGATGCTATTGTGTTTAGGATAGGTAAAATAGAAGATTTGATATCAAGTAGGATTGGTACAGGGTAGCATGCCAGGTGTGATAAGGGAAACAGTAGTGATATAAAAGCATAAAGGAAAAGCATGTTTCTTAGATTAGTTGAGATGTTTGTGTAAAAGTGTGGTGGAGTAGCTAGGTCAAGGTGGATTTAAGATATTGTTAGATAGTAATTGCAGTGCGGAGTAGGGTTATAGAGAGCAGAGGAGTAGAGTTCTGTTGTCATAGTATTACTAAGTAGAGGAAAAGGAATTGGGATAGGAATAGTTAAACAAAGCATTGCTTTATGGCCATGATACTGTTTAGAACTATGGTGTACTCATACCTCAGTGCGAGAGGGGTAGTAAAAAGCTGAAATACTTTATCCTTAAAGTTAAGTCAGTGTTTACTTTCCAGGCACTGCAATAAAAGACAATCTCACAATGCAAAACCACAGCCCAGTTCTATTTTATTTTTCTGGGCCAGCAATAATTATGGGAATTGGAGGAATGCTCAAATTCTGAACTCACTAATTGACAATAGCACATTTTGGTTAGGAGAGAAGTACCTAATAAGCAGCATGCTGTTTGATAGTCATGTGTATTAATCACGTGTGCAAACCAGTGTATTTATAGGATGCTGCACATGCTTGTAAATGACAGATCTGTTGCACAGTTTCTGTGTTTGCCTGTCATCCACCTACAATGTACTGGTAGTAAGTGATACGTAAAGAAGGTCTTTGATAATGTGGTTTTAAGGAAAGGTAGCTAAGGTATATTTATGACAGAAGTCAGCTATACCTCTGTCAAGACGTACATAGTGCTCTCTGTAATGAAACACCCACTGGTCAGTATTAGAAAAGAAAAGTAAACATATAATGAAGCATGGAATATCAAAAATAAAATATATCCCATCTGTGATTTATGTTGAATATCTCATGATGACGTGGGTTAGTCCACTGCCTTCACTTGAAAAGTAAATCTCACATCACCATAGGTACAGCTCATACCTGTGGAATGTCTATTAAATATAAAAACTCAGCACAGTCTAGGTGACACTCTGCAGATGTACGTTCATGTAGTCTTCCTTCAAGATGCTCACGTATCGTAGCAATGTCTTCTTTCTTTGCTAGTTAGGAATTCAGGATATTTTAAACGGTATGCTGCAGTTAGTAAATCTATATACAAGATGCAGTTTGCAATCCTTTTAACAACTCTGCTTTGGGCACCACTATTTAATGCAAATAAATGCATTTTCAGAATACAAAGTAAAAGAGAGCATAACAAGCGTATGAGTCTGCATCGGTGTGGTATTGCTTTATCATGTGTTGTATGTCAAAAATATGGCATATTTAAGATCAGATATCAAATCTTGCAGAGAGCAGTTTGCTTAAATATCATTTAACATTCCATCTTTCTGCTTTGCTATCAGATTTATGTGGCCATAAAGAAATATTAATTTAAAGGTGAAAGCCAGCAGAGCTCCAAGTATCAATCCTTGTTTGATGCTGTACAGTTTTGTGAAGAATTTATCAGGCTATTTTCAAAGAACATTAACCAAAAGAAGAGTTATATATTTTTGAGTAGTAGTTCTTACCAAAAATTGTAGATCTGCTTCTCTGAGTAAGTCATTAATTTCCCACAATCCACCAGCCTGGCTCCGCAGAGGAAGATGAGCATTTCCATATCTTATAAGCAGTGTATGTCCACACAAAGTACTTACAACAGATGATGACTGCTATTTGGCTGCTATCTAAGAAAATATTTAGTTTTCTATAAAAATTCAACTTAATCTTTAGAAGTTCTTAAGACTATGGTTCAGCTGCAAGCAGCTGAGATGAAAAAAAATACTTAAAAATCTCTGTCCCTGACATTGATGTCAAACTAAAAGAAGATGAGTTGAAAACTGAGTTCCTGTTTTTTTTTGGTAAAGTGAATGATCCAGAAAACAGTGACCAGAGGAACAATCTCAGAATCTAAGGTGTAGCAGAGAAAATGGAGGGTAGGGATGTAGAAAAATGAATTATGTTTTCATTTAATATTATGAGAGTAATTCAGCTGCAGTATGAAATATAATATTGCACTTTTTCTTCCAGTATGACAGTTGACAGTTTACATTGCTTCTGCAAGGATACATTGCATATTTTGCTTCTCTTTTTATGGTCCTTTCTACAGCTGTATGTCAGACAGTGGCTGGGAGTGGAGGTTGTTTAGACTAGTTGAAGATTAACTCATTCATACTGGAAGATGACCCCCCCCCAATTGTAGAAAGAAGTATTAGTCCACAAAAAAAAACACAAAAAGTAACAGGCCAAAAATAGCCATTATGATGACAGAGTGGACTATTGATGATAAGAAAGAAATGATGTATTGTTACTATTGTGCAAGAAATTAAGAATTTCCTGATAGAAGATATTTAAAAAGAGTAAGAGACACATTAGAGGAAAGAAAAATACTCGCACAAGAAAAATGTCAAATGCAAGTTTGTGTTCATTAATACAACAGATTCATGAAAAACATTATATTGACCAAGAAACATTGGGCTGTTTGGAAAAAGAAGCAACTGAGGAAAGTGTGAAAATATAAAGAACAAAACCTAGAGATTGCTGAAATGTATAAAAAAGAAACCTGGACATGGGAAAGAAGGGGAGATCTACTATGGTGTAATATTTATGCAAAGAAGAAAGATAAACTAATCAATTTGAAAAAAGCAGGTCCAAAGATATATGAAGAGAAATACAGGCAAAGACACCCAGATATGAAAAATGTCACAATACAAAATATAAGATCACAAAGGAGTAACAAAGATGTTTGAAGAGAAATATAGGCAAAGGCATCGAGATATGGAACATTTTGCAATATAAAAAAATAAGAAAATAAAGAGGGAAAGTGAAGAGTGGACTAGTAATGGAGAAGTTAAAGAAATAGAAATGTATGGATTACCTGCAAAGTTAAGAATTTAGTGTAGGAAATCCAACTCTGGTAACATCACAGCATGATGGAACAGTGAGTCCCTAAATTAAGGAGAAATAGGTGGAGCAGAAAGCATCTGATAAGTTGCTACATCTAGATCCTTCAGCAGGAAACCAGTATGAAAATTCAGTTGGAGTTGCACAGCCGGGGAAGGAACAGGAAACTGTGCCAACTCTAATGCAGTCAGTACTGCAGTGTGCTAGGCCAGTGAGTTCCCATATGAAAAAACAAGAGAAGACACACGATACATCTGAAGAGAATATTTCACGGGAAGATGTTCTGGAGCTTTCTGTAGAATGCCCACAGGAAATGGAGAGCAAAGAATGTGCCTCTAGTTTGGAAGAAAACAATTGAAGTTTGCATAGATTAGAGTTAAATAGATATGGAGAAACGTATTAAGATTGCTAAAAGAAACAGATTACAGAGAGTCAATTTAGAATAAAATTATTAAAGGGAAAGTTGCTTGATTTAATAAAGATGTATTCACATTTTAAAATCAATGAAAGAAATAGATCACAGAAGTCAGTAAGACCAAAATGTTAGAAGTCTGATATAACAAATGAACACAGTTTGTTTGTTTGTGTGTTTCAGCTTTTCCCGGTTAGGGGTCGCCACAGCGGAACTCCGGTCCGCTAATGATTGGCAGTAGAGTTTTACGTGCTGGCTTGCCGGGCCTACCGCACAACCTTCAACGAAGGACCACCCGTTCACGACACAGTAATAATGACTATTAACAGAAATTCATGCGACATAACAGAAACAAATAGGATATATTATTGTACAGCTAAATTAATAACATAAAGTCTTACCACAAAAATACAGGCCCATAAGGGAAAGGAAGGGAAGAAATCAAATGCCAGCCTGGAAGTATCAAATAGAGAAAACTATAAAGCAATTAAGACAAGAAGTGTCACTGTTAGAAGAGCAGAGAAGAGGGAACAGAGCAATGAAAATTTTTAGAAGGAATGATGTGATAAAAGCAATGCACAGTATTAGAACATGCCAGGATGTATCATACACTATTGCAAATAAACTAAAGATATCAGCACAGGCAGAAAAACATAGAAGATATGCAGATAAATATAAAGGAAAAGTACAAAATAAGCAATTCATTGATGACGCAAAAAAAAGTTTTACAGTGAATTGGGAAACAAAGTGAACGGAATAGAAATACCACCAAAAAAGAAGACACAGACACATTTTGGAGAAATATCTATGAAGACCCCATGGAACATAAATAGAAATGTATGGGATATGGAATGAGATGAAGTAACGGCCAGTGAAAATGAAACAGTATTAAGAAAAGCTCTTAAGTGGAAAACCCCAGGCCCAGATGCACTACCTAACTTCTGGGTAAATGTATTAACATCTTTACAAGAAGATTTAGCCCTGAGTAAGAACTACATATATGCACACCCTGAACAGATATCAACCTGGTTAACAACAGGAAAAACAATACTCCTCCTTAAGAGTGAACCTGCAAGCTATCCTAAAAACTACAGACCAGTAACTGCCTTCCGACAATGTATAAACTATACACTGGAATTGATGCTGACAGAGTTGAGAAGCATTTAGAAGAAAACTCAATCATATCAATAGAAGAAAGGGGTAATAAAAGAAAATCATATGGAGTAAAGGATTATTTGTTATTAGATAAAGTCATAATGGAGAATTGCAAAACAGGGAAGAATCTAAGTAGACATGGACAGAGTACAAAAAAGCATTTGCTTTCAGATGTACAACATACATCCTACATTGATCAATTACATTACAGAGACCCCAAAACAGTGGCAAACCATCTTGCAGCTGAGCTGTTATGGATAAGGACATATCACCATCTGAGGGATTAAAAATCAAAGGGGGATATTCCATGGTGTCTGTCACTGTTAGTCTTTTTTCTTACCATTAAAACCATTCAGCTGTCTGTTTAACAGATTAGGTCATTGTTACAGTTGTGCTCCCAGAAAACAACAAGTTGTAAAGACTTTTCTTCTTCTTTTTGTGGATGATTTAAAACTGTGCAGTTCATCAGATTAGGAGCTGAAAGCACAAATGGAAGTGGGCAAAACGTTCTCAGATGATATGAGTGTCATTTAGTCTTAATAAATGTGCAAAAGTAAAATTTAAAGCAGGAATGCTTCAAATCAAAGAAAATAGTCTGAGACAGGAGTGTGTTATAAAGGAAACTGAGCAAGAGGGAGTGTATTAGTATTTAGGAATTGATGAAGGATCAACAATAAAACATGAAAAAATATAAACAAAACTCAGTAAGGAATATTTCAGAAGATTAAAATTAATACTGAAAATATAGATGACACCTAGGAACAAAGTCCAGCCCATAAACCAATTGGCTCATCTTGTTCTAACTTACAGTTTTGGTGTGATTGACTGGCAAACAAGAAAAATGCTTCATGCTTATCAGAAGATATATAAAAATCAGTGTATACTAACATTATATATTCCTCATTCTGAAGGAGGTATAGATCTTCTCAAAAGTGATTACATTCAGAGATCTTCAGTTGTAGAACTGCATATATATATGTTAACCTCGTCAGATCTAGTCATAGTAAAAGTTTTGAAATATGAAGGGAACAAGTCTAAGATGACTACTGTGCTTGGTTTAGTGTCAAGAAGAAATGTAAATCAAACCAGAAGTTGACAAAACTCAAGCAGCAAGTGAATGCACAAAACCCCCCAAAAACAAAAACAAATGAAAGAATATAAGGAAAGGGATCAGATGAGAAGGAGTGTGGAAAAGGTATAAATATAGCTGCAAGTACAGAAAACTCCTAGAACAACCTCATGTCAATTAGGCTCTGACTCAGGAATAGTTAAGGAAAGGTGAATTTAAAACAAGGATAAAAGGTTAATATTGGAAGCCCATGATAATGGACTATATACACATTGGGTTACAAAGTCCAATGAGCATGTGGGAGAAACAGACAAATGCAGGTTCTGTAAAACAGAACTGGGAACAGCATCTTATTATTGGGTGTGATATACTAATGGTAGAGAGCCTATAAACTAAAAAGGCAGTAATAACGTGGCAAGACTGTTGCACTGGGGATTGTGAAACATTACAATGCTGAAGTAGCTGAGTATTACTGGAAACCTGCAGCACAAAACAATATATAGAATAATGGCATTTATACCACACAGAATCATCCGTCCAACCATCCACAACCCCCTTTTCCCATTTTTGCAAATGAGGTTGGAGTGTCACTTCAACAGTGGCAATCATCTAGAGCCACGTTTTACAGCCCCAGGTAGCCAGATCTGCCACGGCTGTTCTTCCACACCACACACTTGCAAGCACATGCACTATACCTCTTAGCCTCTTAGTGCAAGAAATCTGGACAATGCCAGACATAATGGGGGAACAAAGGCCCAAAAATAGGGACAGATTTTAAATATTGCTCTAATAAACTTAGAAAGACATTAGAATAAGAGGATTTGTATTAGCATGCACTTTCTGAAGATTTGAAGTTTGAAACTCAAATGTATGCCATTATTTAGTGACTTCAGTCCTCTGATCATCTCAGTGAAGTACCAGAAAAAAACACATATTTTATCAGAAAAAGACAAAAAATATGAGGCAAAAATCTAGACAGTTGAGAGCTATGACATGCACACTCACACCTATGGCCAATTTAGAGTGTCCAATCTACCAACTTATGTTTTGGGAATGGGTCTATATCAGGACATCAAAGTTTTAAAACTTCAAATGTTCTAATATCGACCCGTTTTAATTGAACACTAAAAATAGCGAAGCTGCAGAACACTGAATTCTTTCCTAGGGAAAGAATTTGGTTGGCCGGTTCTGTGGCTTTGCTATTTTCAGCGCGGTGGAGATTTACGGGCCAGCTTCTGGTAAGTATGCAATTGTGTGATTGTTAGGGTTAGGGAGCGGGTTAAGTGAGTTAGGGTTAGGGTGCAGGTTAGGTGAGTGTGCGATAGTGACAGACCTTAGGGTTAGGGTTTGGGTTAAGGTAAGTGGATAAATAGTAGTGCATGCATAATTTAGTGTAGGATTAGTTGTAGGATTATAAGTGTATGTGTGTGTATTGATGTTATTTAGGTGTGCTTGTGTTGTGTGTGTTTCGGAATAGCAAATTTTTTCCCAAGGAAAAAAATCGCTGATCTGAATGTTCAATATTATGTGGTTTAGATATTTTAGGTTAGATGAAATAGCGTAATGACATGATATAAACACCTTTGGAATGTAGGGGGAAACTGGAGCACCCAGAAGACACCAATGCGAACACAAGAAGGATATGTAGACTCCACACAGAAGGCACTCCAGCCAAGAATCAAATCAAGGAACTTCTTGCTGAGGTGACAACATTATCAGTTGTGCCACTGTGCCACTCATTGACAGCAATTTCAAAAATAGAAAACCTGTTATAGTAGTCCATGAAAAGAAGACAAAAATAGCATTGATCATTGCAATTACCACACCAAGTGACTACAGTGTCTTGTGTACAGAGAGACACAAAGTCATAAAATATCACGATTAGCAGGCAGAAATGAGGGCAATGTGGAAGAAGTTTACCCAGGCAGTTACAATAGTAGAAGGAGCAATGGGTCTCATAAAAAAGAATTTATAGCCTTATTTAGATATACTACAGATACATATATCTCCATATGAATTGTAGAAGGAGTCAGTTCCTGGCGCATTGTGGGTGATGTGAAATGCACTTCTGGCTAACATCAAAGATTGTAGCAATACTAATGTTACAAACTTTAATCATCCTTTGACTTAGGAATGAGATCCATTACTGTCATGGTATTAGAAACCCAAAAGACTTGGAGAAATTAAACTGGAGACATCACAAAAGGTCAATCTGACTTGTATCATAACTCATCAGATGATTTTTTATTATGAGTTGCAAAACTTCACCAAAGACAGATGAGTAATGGATTGACGAAATTCAGTATGTGACCAAAAACTTTTACCTTAAACAATGCAAGGACATTAATGTATTTATATTCATGTATTCTTTACATAAATCCGTGCTTAAATAATTTTGATTTGTTGAACAGTGTCTTGCCAACCATTTGTCATACACATTATCTGATGCTTTACTTTGCCAATCTTCATCATGAATTTTAAATAAAAATATTTGTGCAGCTAAACACATTGGGCCGGATTCACGAAGGCTTGCACGGAGTCTAAGAGTAGTGTAAGACTCCATGCAGCCTTCGCGATCCAGGAACAGCCCAAAGTCCATGTAAGAGCCAAGCTAAAACGGCTCTTACACGGAGTGGGCGTGGATAAGCTAATCACCTCACTTGCAGCCGAATAGCATGCAAATGAGGATGATTAGCGATCCAGGAAGCCCAGAACAGCCCGTGTAAGAGCCGTTTTAGCTGCAGAAATGTACTCAGTTGACAACTGAGTACGTTTCTGCAAAAACTGCAATGGAGCCATGTCAGCTCCAAATAAAGGGTGCATATGTGTCAGGCAGCATGCCAATGGCCAAATATGTGGCCATTGGCAAGGTAACCTGATGCAAATATATTAAAAATATAACGGCGATTGCCGATGTTTAAACCCAGCGCAGCCCCACGCAAATGGGCTGCGCTGTATAGAACATAAAAACGAAGGTTTTAAACCCACAAATGAGGGTTTTATGCAATACATGGAATGTCAATGCAGGGACCAGCAGACCAAAACCAACATAGCCACCGTGTAGTGGTTGCTAAGGGGGGAAGCTGAGTCTAAGACATGCAACTAAGCATTAGTAGGCAATCTGATGCAAATGAGTGTAAGGATACTGAATTCCACTGTCACATAGCAAATGAGCACAGTCTGAGTAGTGTAAGAGTTACAGAAGGGGGAGGAACAGAGTAGGAGATAGGTGACATCACAAGGGGGAATGGTAGAAAGAAATGCAGTTCATTGGAGGTCAGAATTACATGACAGATGTCAGACAGATATCATGGAAAGAGGTGTGCCACTAACTAAGCATGAGAAAGTCAAGAAATGGAAGGTGTACACTGTTGCCTACACCAAAGTTTCTTGCTGGATGTGTATGCGCACGTGTGCGCGCCATGAAGCGCTAGTAGGGCAGTGTGCGCGCGTGTAAGGCAGACTGAGCATGTGGGAGCGTGTTGGGAGATGTTTAACATTGTTTGCGCGGGTGTGCACGCGTTTTATTCCGAATAAGCAGATTCTGAACCGTGTAAGTATGTGTGCATGCGTGTAAGCCACTGTGAGCGTGTTTCTGCTGGTTTACACACGGCTCCACCCTGTGGAAACAGAAAGGAAAAAGGAAGCAACAGATTTAGTACGAAGTTAGCAGGGAATACTGCTGGAGCTAGCAGGTGAAAACAATTAGATGCAGGCAATTACACAGGCAGAATAGTAGCCCAGCCCAGCACTTAAAACTCTGCAAACAGCAGTGCAGGATGTTTCTCCCAAGAGACACTGCAAGACAGGAGTTAAGTTATCAGAAGTGAAAACTGAAAAAGCTGAACTCAGAGCAGAAATGTTAGGGGCTGCCATAGCTGTCATAATGAGACATAGGCGACTTGCTGAGGGTGGTGACAATGCAGATGGTGCCAGACAACCCACAGTGAGGAGACGGAGAAGAGTGTACAGGCCCAGGGTCACCTACCATGGGTTACATGAGCTGGAGATAGTAGAGCTATAGAGTGGACAGAGACCTCCTGCAGCAAATAGTGGAGCTGTGCAGGCCACACCTCACACACAGAACCAACAGAGGGGAACCCATCCCAGTGGAAACCAAGGTATGTGTTGGCCTAAGAATACTAGCAACAGGTACCTTCCAGAGACCAACTGGTGATATGATGGGGATATCACAGGCATCAGCCTCTAGGGTACTGCACCAGTTCCTGGATGCCATGTCAGCACATGTCGGTGATCATGTATATTTCCCCAATGCCCGCGAGGTATTGGCCAGCAATATGCGTCTCTTCCAGCAAATAGCGGAATACCCTGAGGTACTGGGTGCAATAGACTGCACGCACATACGCATCAAAGCACCAGCTGGTGAGCGGGGTAGGGCATACATCAACCGCAAGGGCTTCCCCTCCATCAACTGCCAGGTTGTGTGTGATGCCCAGGGCATAAGAATGAATGTGTGTGCTGGCTGTCCTGGGAGCTACCATGATTCCCACATCTGGCATTTGACGCAGCTGTACCAGACATTTGCCAATGGGGACATCCCGCACGGACACCTAGTGGGGGATGCAGCTTATGCACTGGAGCCGTGGCTGATGACACCCATCAGAAATGCACACACACCTGAACAGGAACGCCATAATCAGGCACACGCACAAACACGTAATGTAATAGAGCGTGTGTTTGGGCTGCTCAAGTCACGGTTCCGGTGTCTGGACACATCTGGTGGAGCCTTGCAGTACACATCAACTACATGTACCCAAATTGTCATGGTATGTGCTATGCTACATAATATGATCTTGCAAAAACAGCTGCAGCAGGACCAGCATAGGGCCGGGCCAAACAGCCCCCCACCATTGCCAAGGCCATCACAGGCAGAGCGTGAATTGGAGGAGTAACAACCTGAGCCTTCCCCAGTAGGCAGAAGGAGGCATGCCCAGCATGCCCTGGCCTTGGCAAAGAGGCAATGTATAGCACATACACTGGCTCAGTAGGAACCCTGGGAATGATACCCCTCTCTGACTCACTCATATAGTAACAGGGATGCCTAACATGACACAACCTGCTCTCAAACATGTACAGGGAAGTGTAATATGCGCATCCGACAGAGGCAGCCCTGCAGCACCACCTGAGGCATGAATGCTATGTGTTAAGTAATGTAACACCATGTACTATATGCACACCTGAGGACCCTGACTAACATCCTACCCTCACCAAGCATCATGCCACAACATGACAATGAGATGATCAAGTGCCATAATTGACTGAAGTATCGCAGTTAGTCAATGGGGATCCAATGTGTGCCAGTCTGGGATGACATGCTGAGCATGACATGATGCACCACCTGCTAGGACTGGCGTGAACCTATCAGTGCAGGCCATATGGATACTGGCAAAGGCTGTTGTTACCCACAGTGTGCCCTGAATAGGTAAGGCTCAAAACACAAACCTATCTCCATAGGTATCAGAAGGGATAAGAATAAGATAAGGGATAAGTCGAAACAGCAAGATGCATGCAGTCTAAACTCACCCAGTATGGAGAATGTTGATATCTGCGCTGTAACAGAAAACTGAGCCAAGGCTCACAACAGCACCCTAACACTACCAGGTTACACCTCATACTGTGCTGTACTGCCCCAAAACATGGAACAAGCTACAAAAGGAGGGTGACTAGCAAGAATTGTCAAGGATAACCACACCCCCATGTTGGTACCACAACAAAAAGCAGCATGGACTAGCCATGGTCAAGTGACAGTGGCTAAAACTGCCCCCCAGTTTATAGCCTGCTACAGACTACTGTCCCAATACCAGGAACTGCACCTGGCCTATGCTGGAATACATGAATATATCAAGTCCTCCAAACCACATTATATTGGGTGACTGAAAATACCCAGACATAGACTGGGAGCATTGTACTAGCTCCAACAGTGTAGGACAAAAGTTCATAGAATCCATAAACCAAAAGGCCCAGGAACAATGTACCACTCCCACCAGAGGGGTAAGCATACTGGATGTGATAATCAGCAACATGGGTACTGGATGGCAAGATGAGAAGTGTATTGCTCACTGGTAAAACCAGACCATAGAGTAATCACACTGGATATACAAATCCTGACCACAGTCCCTGGCCAGAAAACCACAGTGGAAAACATGTGTAAAGCAATATTTGCACTCCTCCAAACTGATGTGGAATCCATTAAAGGTCCTGTGCAGGTGCAAAATATGGGCCACACCTCAGAACCTGTAATACAGCCATTCCATGAACACTGCCAGGAATGCTTGGATTATGCAATCCTAAATTAAAACAAGACACAATGCCATACACGCAGGAATTTGGCATGGTGGACACCAGCCATAACCAAACCATCAAAGAGAATGAGGAAGCTACTACATGATAGAGCAAACATAAACAATGAAGTAATCACTGATCAGTAGTATGGCAATAAAATCTGTCCACACATACAATCCACTAAGGCCAGCCACAACAAGTTGAATCTGTGAATCCTGAGGTAATGTTACACCTGCCCCAAGTACACAGACAACCCCCAACTCCACCCAAGAAATACAAATATATGTGTGAGATGCAACCATCTATCCAAACTGGAGGCTGAGCTCCCTCAACTCAGTACTCCCAAAACTAGTCAGGAGGAGAAGGTAACCACACACACCACAAACACAGTCCCACATAGACCTATCACAACTGCAAACCAAACACATAAACACAGAAAAACATTCCTGGAGGCACAAATTACAAACACAGCACACCAACAGAGGCCTCTAAAGCAGACACCCAATCAAACAACCTCCAAACATAGCACATGCAACACATAGTACACAAAGCTGGTGTGCCAAACAGTCACAGACCAGAAGGAGAAACAACATGCCTGATACAGTTGTAATAGGTGACTCCATAGTCAGACACACTGCTGTCCCACACCAGACTGAACAAGGGAAAGGGTACAGTAAGCTGGGGCCCCCCCCTTTTTTTCCAAAAAAAAAAAAAAAAAGGGGGGGTTTTTTTTGGGGGGGGGGTAAAAAGGAAACAAAAAAAGTTTCCTTTGGGGGAAAAATTCCAAATAAACCAAAAGGCCCCAGGAACAACCCCCGTACCCCAACCCCTCCCCACAAGAGGGGGTAAAGGGCAAAAAAAACTGGAATTGTGAAAAAAAAAAAAAAAAAAAAAAAAAAAAAAAAAAAAAAAAAAAAAAAAAAAAAAAAAAAAAAAAAAAAAAAAAAAAAAAAAAAAAAAAAAAAAAAAAAAAAAAAAAAAAAAAAAAAAAACAAAAAAGGGAAAAAAAAAAAAAAAAAAAAAAAAAAAAAAAAAAAAAAAAAGAAAAAAAAAAATTTTTTTTTTTTTTTTTTTTTTTTTTTTTTTTTTTTTTTTTTTTTTTTTTTTTTTTTTTTTTTTTTTTTTTTTTTTTTTTTTTTTCAGCCCAAAAAAATTGGTCCCCGGAATGCAGATAGAAGGGGAATTTACGGGTTTACCGGGGGAAAATGGTTCACATGTTACAACCTGCACTTTTCGGGGGGCCAGCCCCCCGGGGTTGAAAATTGGTAACCCTTTGCCCCTCCAAGAGCCTTTTGTGGAAAGGTGAAAAATGCCCACCCCCCTAAAAAACATAAGTAAGAAAATGGGGAATGCTGACCAATCCAATTTAAACCCCCAAACATCCCCCAAGGCCACCCCCGATGGGAACACAGCCATACAAAACCTGCTGAACCCTCCTACAGAAAGCACTAAGGTTTATCCATATCAGTGTAGGGCCCCCAAAACCGGGAACAAAACAAAAAAGGAGGGTGAATCTTATCAGCAAGACCCCCTCCCCAGGTAACGACAATCACAAGGGCATTGGAGCCCACCCATGGCAACTAACTGTACAAAACTGTAGGAAGGGAAGACCACCCCCACACACAAACCCCCACCCAGCCTCCTGAAACACTACAGAAATTTCCCCACCAAATCCCAAACAAACCAAAAAACCACAAGGTGGAAACCAATTTTTAAAATAACCAGGGCCCGGGGACACAAGTACAAATTTTTTTGTGCACCCACACCCAAAGGGGGGAAACTGCTACATTTGACCCTATCGGGAAAGGTTCACACACGAACAGAGGTCATTGTCCCCCTTACTGCCAATAACCCCATAACAGTAAAATCCCAAAGGGGAGTATTATGACACCTGCAGCGTTAAAAAGACCTAAAGGTACCTCCCAAGAGGAAAAGGGTCTCAAATTATGTAAGTCCGGCGTAGACACCCCATGAATCATCACATATGCCTACACAAGGCATTGCATGCCTTTGTAAAGGCCATGCCCAACACAGGAGTAATGGCATGTCCCCCCGAAAATAAAGCCATCGGAGCTTGAGAGTGAAGATGAACCCAAACAAAAAAGAAAAATTTGGGGGGGAAGAACAAAAAGGGTAACCCGGGACCAAATCCAATGTTAAACCCCTATGCATTTTCAAAGGAATCCCAAAGTGGAGGATGATTGTGATTTACGGGGGCCCTGTGCAGTCCGACAGACACAGCAAAGCAAATCATAAATGGCCAAATACACATAAAGGGGGTGGCAAACCCACAACACCTGGCAGGTAACAAATGCCCGGGGTGGATACCATTGAACCCTAAACCTAGAAGATCTTGTACAGGACACTAAAAAACCCAACTTTTCACAACAGGAAACCGTTGGGAATTACAGTATGTGTCCACAAATACCAAACAACCACAATTCCAAACAAAATTACATTTGATGAAAAATCAGAAACTACCCAGCAGACTGTGGCCCCACATTGCAATGTGAGGAACGCCAACACTACAAAGAAAAACACAGAGAAATGGTATAAGGGGTTCCCTCTTATCAACATACTCCAAGTAATGGAATGCCAAACCACACTACTGCTCAAGTACCTAAAAATAGTAAAAAGCAGTGTCAAAAACAGTGGTCCTTCTCAACAAAGGTGTTGCCTGAAGGATACGAAAACTCTACCCCAGAACCTAAACCTTGAAGTTTGGGAAAGGAAGATGTACCCAACATAAAAAATTTTGGGGCCTAGACAGGCCCCTACCCAGGGTTTTTCCCAATGAGATTCCCTCATTTTTGACTAAATTGAAACTCTTAAGGTCTTGATGAGGGAATGTGGTAAAGTTACCCCTTGGGTTCTTAAAAACTGTTTTCATTTAAGAAAGCCACCAGCAAATATAAACCCCAAATTCATAGAGGGGTTGCAAACCAAACCCAAAGGCAGAACAACATGGTAGCTGTGCAGCCATGAGATACAAACCAGAATAAGGATCCCAAAGGTTTTTCCTGGGACCCCTTTGGATATATGTCCCAATACAAAAACAAAACTTTAACATTTTGCAGAGGCCCCAAATGCTCACCAAATGTCCACCAGCTGACACAACACCCCAAAAAGGGGCCACAAAAAAACAGAAATGGTGCCTAGCCATGTCCAAGTAATTGCAAAATGTAAGTAAACCCCGGGATATACAGAAGTGCCCACCTTCCACAAGGTGTTCCCATTATGATTACATTAATGGGACCTGGGGACAAAAGGTGATAGATATCCTGCATTGGACAAACATGTGCTTAGTGACGAAACATACCATTAACCCCCCAATCATAAGGGTTTTAAATTGATAAGGGAGGTCATTGTGGCCTGCAGCCCCTTCATCAGGTAAAATTATAAATAGCCCCGTATTACCCAGCAGAATCCAAACCGAAAGCCCCAACAGTACCTCACCAGGAGTTTCAAAAGTTACGATCCAGGTTGCCTGGTTGCTGGTATAATAAACAGCCACCTTGAAATCTGAATGGCAGGGCTATGCACATAGAACCTAAACCCCAGCATCACAAGGACAAGCGACGGGTGCCAAAACACAGAACCCACCCAATGAGTAACCCCGTGGTACCCATAAGTCACTTACAATTTCCCAAATAGGAACTTGATGAGGGATGGGAAGGTGTTTATCCTGGGACACTGTCTGTAAGGTAACAGACACATATACTAACCATGAATTGTCAGGCAAAATTAAAATGTGGTTGGGGAAAAACCCTCCCCAACTACATTGACTACTGGGGCCCCGTGTTTCAAAGACACCTATGTTGTAATACCTACCAATGTTGGGACAAGCCTGGTTTGTGTTCTATCTAACAGAATGCAACATGGCAGTGACAAAACTGGCCCCTAACCGGGGCCCCCCATAGAAATAAAAGCATGATCAAAAACCCGGGAAGCCACCACAGTAAAGTACTACCCATAAGTACTACATTTAGGTCTGTAAAAGGATGGAAACTTATCGTATCCCATGCAAAACGAGGCACAGTAAAATCCTGTTTGTTCAACACAAAGGTTGAAGAACAAAACAACCCCAACAACCATAAAAGGTGAATTTGTTGAATTCACATATCCACAAATGTTGGGCTGAGAGTCCAACATAGGGAATGCTCACACGGGGCCTACCACTTTGATAAATGAAAAATTGTAGACAAAGCCGGGGGCTGAAGGGGCAGTACAACGGGCCAAATCTCAGTTTAGCATTTGGAAAATTTGGGATTTTTATGGTTTTTCCAGGAAAAACCACATTAACGTTGCCCAGGCAACAGTTAAAACACAAAAAAAAAGTGATATTTGGATCCCTCCCAATGCAAACATTTCCACAGATGCACAATTGTTCATACAAACAGGGGAAGCTATGGAAATTGTCAAACACTTAGCCAAATTTCATTTAAAATTAAACATATGGGTTAGAGGAACACTAGGCGTTGCCCAGGGAAACAGTTAGCCAGAGTGTGTTGGTGTCCCTCCCAAATGCAATTCTTTAAACAGATATGTAAACCCCCAAAGAAGCAGGAAAAAAAAACTCCCAAAAGTTCCCCTAATTTTTTACAATTAAACATATTGGTGGGGGTTTTAATTGCTGCCAGGGATGGGGTTGGGTGTGTTGGGGGTGTTTTTTGGCCTCCACAGGATGCACATTCCCTTTCTAAACCCCATGATGTCAGCACCTATAAGTACAGCAGGAAAAAACCCCCCATTGAATAGGCTCTGTTTGTCTGTCCAAGTGTCAAAACATAGTTAGGTAGGTTTGAATCCTGCAAGGGCGGTGTGTGTGGGGAGGGAAATGCCCCTTTTTGGCAACTAAAACAACTACAGGATGCACATTCCCTTTCTAAACACGATGATGTCAGCACCTATAAGTAAGCAGGAAAAGGGAAACCTCCCAGTAATGAATAGCGCTCTGCAAATTTGGTCTGTCTCAAGTGTCATAACATAGTTAGGTGGGGGTTTGAATCCAAGGGAAGTGTGTTTTTTGTCTGGGGGGGTTTTTTTGAGGAAATGCCCCTTTGGAAAAGGAGAACAACAAGGATGCACATTCCCTTTCAAACACTGATGATGTCAGCCCCCTATAAGTAAGCAGAAAAGGGAAAACCCTCCCAGTAATGAATAGCCTTGCTAACCCTTTAAGTGTCATAACATAGTTAGTAGGGGTTTGAATCCTGAATGGAAAGTGTGTGTTTTGTGGGGGGTTAGTGTGTGTGTGAGGGAAGTGCCCCTTTTGGCAACTAGGAGAACAGACTACAGGATGCACATTCCCCTTTCTAAACAGTGATGATGTCAGCACCCTATAAGTAAGCAGGAGAAGAAAATAGTAATGCTGCTGCTAATGCCCCTCTGTCATAACATAGTTAGGTAGGGGTTTGAATCCTGCAATGGGTGTGTGTTTTGTCTGGGGGGTTATTGTGTGGAAAATGTCTCTTTTGGCAACTAGAACAGACTACAGGATGCACATTCCCTTTCTAAACACTGATGATGTCAGCACCCTATAAGTACAGCAGAGAAAAACCTCCCAGTAAGGGAATAGCCCTCTGCAAATTTGCCCTCAGTGTCAAAAAATTTTAGTAGGGGTTTGAATCCGGGGCAAGGTTTTTTTTCTGAGGGGGTTAGTGTGTGTGCAAGTGGGGAGGAAATGTCCCTTTTGGCAACTAGGAGAACAGACTACAGGGTGCACATTCCCCTTTCTAAACACTGATGATGTCAGCACCCTATAAGTACAGAAAGAGAAAATAAACCTCTCAGTAATAATAGCACACTCTGCTAATGTCTGTCTCGAGTGTCATAACATAGTAGATGGGGGTTTGAATCCTGAAATTTGGCAAGTGTGTTTTTGTCTGAGGGGGGGGGGAAATTGTGTGTAAAAATGCCCCTTTTTGGCAACTAGGAGAACAGACAATGCACATTTCCCCAAACACTGATGATGTCAGCACCTTTACAGCAAGAGAACCTCCCAGTAAAATAGCATTGCTAATGTCTCTTGAGTGTCATAACATAGTAGTAGGGGTTTGAATCCTGAATTTGGGAAGTGTGTTTTTTGTCTGGGGGGTTAGTGTGGGGAGGAAAATGTCCCTTTGGTAAACAGACTGGATGCACTTTCCCCTTTTCACTTTTCAGCTGAAGGCCATGGCTCGGGCACAAGTTGTCTGTTTTTTGATCCCCCTTTTGGGAAGGTTGGGGGCTGGGGGTGATTATTGGCCAGTTGGTCATCTGCATATTTGGTAGCCACAGATCCATTTTGGGTTACCCCAATTATATACCAAACAAGAGGGTCCCAGGACTGAGCCTTTGGGACAAAACCCGTAACTGGTTTGGAGTCTGGCATGGCTCCAGCAATGCTAACCATGGGGTTCTGTCCTTGAGCCACTGTGCAATCCATCTAGTGACATAGGGGCTTATATTTAAGCTGGTGAGTTTTCTACAATGCCCAAGTGGGGTATTGTTGTGGGCCAAGGTCCAGGTAGGCTGTGTGAACCACCTTCCCTCATCAATGGCCTTGGTGACTGTTTAAAAGAAATCAACCAGGTTAAACCTGGTAGTGCTGGTGTGCTCAGTACCCCCACCAGGCATCTGTTACTGCACAGATATGATGTTCTCCATGCCAAGGAGTGTTTTGGGTGCATGCATCTGGAGGTTTAGACTTCTTTTGGGTAGCATTACTCTTAGTTTCTTATCCCTTGTGATACCTATGAAGGTGGGTTTGTCATTTGAGCCTTGCCTAACATAGGCACTATGGGGTAGCAAGAGCCTTTGCCAATATCAAAAGCCCAGGGTGACAGGGGGGGTCCCGGGCAGGTAGTTCAACAGAAGATGAATATGTGAAGGTGTAGTGCCTGTGATTAGTTAGCAGTAGCATATATGACTGCCCCGTGGACACATGCCAGGTGGGTCATATGCACTGTGTCACAGGCAATGTACATGTGAACAGGACAAACAGTGACATCCTGTCAAGGGGGACATGGACATACATATAGTAAGCTATGCGGGGCACTAGGAGTCCACAGAAGCTCTATAACTATGCATTGCAGGTGTGATCAGTATTCCAGGGTAATTGCAAGCAAACATGCATGCAAACAAAGCTACAGTAAACAGGGCTGCATGTAGTCCATTGTACAACAAACAAGCTGTACCACTTCCAGTAGGTAACACTGGAAATATGCAGGCACTATGACATTTTGGAAATACAGGGCAGATGGTTAGGGTCCAGTCTCAGTGCACACAAGTTACAGACCATGTACTGTTAGGATGTACAATAACTGGATGGAAACCCATGTGCTCATACCTGCAGTAATACACATTAAAGACACTGAGCCTTCACTCAGTGGTTCCATACTTAGTAGGATGTATGCTACCTGGCCTGCCACCACAGTATCCCTGACATATATGGGGACTCTCCTCCTGTGACAGTTAGTTTGTTGGGGGGTTTTAGCATGGTATGAGATGTGAGCATGCAGGGGGTGCTCCTGTGTGTCCTGTACCAGTGTAGTACTGCAAAATATCAACATCCTCAAACATCTGCATTGCAGAGTCAGTGGGGGCAACATGCCACTTGCAATTTACATGTCCATCATTTTTATTACTACATTCATTACCCTATCCCTTTTACCTATGTAGGGCCTTCTGTTGACATCATTACCACCAGTATGCCAACATGTGCAGATGATACACTATGGTACTTACCAGGGGTGTAGACAACAGGACATGACAATCCCCCTTTGCATCAGGCATGCTGTGATATACCCACAATTAATTCAGCACACAGTACTGTTAACAACATAATACTATTACTACACATCTATGTGGTCACCCTGTCATCAGCAACATGTTAACCTGTACCTGCACAGTTGTTACAGATTGCAGGAGGCGGCACAGTTTCATCATATGCACAGGGTGTGAACTTGGTATGCCTGAGTCAGCCACCATACCACCAATTGACATGTATGTGTATGTGTTTTGGTGAGGGACAGCAGTAGAAGGTGGGGCAATGTTGATGCAGTGTGTTGTTTGCCCTAGGTGTTGTCAATTCATGGGAGGGGCACACAGTTCCACCTCATGGTGCCATATACTGGTGTTTGTGGACAGCCACAGACTGTACCTGCCAGGTCATACAGATCAGTGCTCTGGAGGGGGTACCTGTGCCTTGCAGGGTGCTCGGACCGTATCCAGTACCAACCCAGACGGGTACTGTCATCAGAAGCAGGTGTTCGTTGACTGGACACAGATCCCTGTCGGGCCTGGCGAGACGTCCCGGGTCTCCGGGGGGCGGTCTGATGACAGCACAGACCCAGCATTGCTGGGGCTGCTGGCACTAGGGGGCCGGCCCTGTTGTGGGGACACTGCCAGCTGCTGCTGTTGCTGGCATCGCCCGCCGATGCCTCAACCCCCCAATGCCCTGGCTCATGGACATGTAGTTGTGGAACCGGTCTAATATGCCCCCACAACGCCTGTCTATGACATTGGTGAAATCACGGATGGCAGCCGAAAGTACGCATACTGTCAGTCATGGCTGTGCGACATGCTGTCAGCCCCCTCAGACCCTGTCTGGTGTACCGTTCCATATGTGACTGTGCCTGCATGAAAACATAGCGGGGTTTAAGACCTCTGTGGGCACGTCTGACAGGGGCATCCCCGGATGCTCCCAGAGAACCCTGGACATCTGTCTGTGTGGTACCATCTCTGGGCCATGCCCATGGCTGCTGTGGGGAGGCATGTGCCACAGATACCACATTACCCTGAAAATGCCCACTGTATGCTGTCCATCACCTAGGGACATTGGTGACAAAGGGTGTATTGGCAGGATAACGGTGCGCATTGATTGGGTCGACAGCTCTATACTGTCAATCGGCTGACCAGTGGCGGACCCTGGCATACTTTCCTGTGCCATTACACAGATGTCATCATTATCAGTACCCCCCCGACTCGGGTTTCCCCTGCTACATGACACCAGAGCAGCAACAGAACCTGTGGGGGGAAACAGGAAACACAGTTTACAATGTCTACACATTACCAGCGATGCACACATGCACACATGCAAAAAATCCCTGCACGGGGAATGCAAAATGCACACATGCACAGGTGCACGGGTGCACACATGCAAAATGCACAGTGAAATGCACACATGCACATGCACATGCACACATGCACAAAAGTGCAAAATGCACAGGTGCAAAATGCAAAATGCACATGAAAAGGTGCACACATGCAAAATGAAAATGCACAGGTGCACAGGTGCACACATGCAAAAGGTGCACACATGCCACTGCACAGCACAAAAATGCACACGACAAAATTGTACAGTACTCGTATGCTAAAACAACCACAGACACACCTACATGCAAAAAGAACTACTAAGTGAGCCAAATAGTACTATTACTATCAACACTATTACAGGTTGTTAATACACACTCACCAGCATGGATAGGCTGCATTGCTGTTATACCAGAGGGTCCTGCAGACGTGAAGAAACTAATGTCAGTGGGCCCCTGTGCCATTGTTACTGAGTATGATACAGGTCAGTAGTACAACAGTGCCTTTCACAGGTCAGCTGCTTATTGAGGATAACACACTTGCACATTAAATACTATGCTGACAGCTACAAACCAAGGACACACCTCACACATGCATTAACTACCAGTGTACACAACAGTCAACTATACATATGGCATATTACCCGTTCACTGTCTTGCTGTGTGGGGCCAGCCTCCATCATAATGCATGTCTGCTGCTGTTGTTGTTGCTGGGACTGGAGCCACTACACTCATGAGTAGTCCCTCCAGTCTGGTGAGTGGGGATGTGCCACCCCACCACCTGTGGCGACCTGTTGCCTGTGGATATCCGCGCTGAGGACATGTCTGATTAAATCACTGCAGTGATTGTACCTGCTCATATGTCCTATTATTTCCTATGTCATTTACCCGCGGACAAGCTCTTGCCACTGTGCATCCCTCTCCTGCTGATTCTGGCTGGTGGGAAAAAAGTATTGCATAATTCACCAGGCTCTGGTGTATCTCCTCATCCTCAGCTGTGGGTAGGTGGGATTCCGGTGGGCCATGTACCTGAAAAAAAATAACCTGGTATCAGCAATATATGTCAGGAGAATTTGGCACACATAGTACACATTCTACTCGAGTGTTATGATACAACATATCTCAATAGGGGATCTGTCTGTCTATTGGTGGATACACATGTAGATGGCCAGGTATCAGTGCTCAGCCAGCAACTGTGCAACAGTACCCCCACTCCATAAAAATACTACCAAACCCCCGCAGTCAGAACACTGATTCAGGTCAGAGCACCTCCTCACTCTGGGGTTTGTATCTAGGTACTGTATGGCCTACATCATCAAACTGGAGCTGACCCACACTGATTGCCCTGGATATACATATCCCACCTCCACCACCAGCACAAACGACTATAGTGAAAAATTACAGATACAAACTTTACACTTTGTAACTGACATGGTATCCTTTCAGCCCACTGGGCCAGTGGCAGATACAACCCACAATGCTGACCCTACACAATTGCTTTCCGACATCTCCAGAATGCATGGATCATGCAATCCCATATATGACCAAGACACTCTCCACAAAGGGACAGCATCCTGTCTGGTGGACCCCAGCCATAGACAGATTGTATTACAGACAATGGAAGCTACTGCAAGACAGAGCATAATTCCATAAAGGGAGGGCATGTCTGAGCAGCACTAGTAAGGATCTATTTTCCATCATACAAAATCCATGGGCAACTTTGAGAGGGGAAAACAAGAGGGGCACTACAGATAACCAGAAGGCCTTCTTCAGTTATGTTAGCAACCTGGTCAGGATCCATCCTCTATGCCCATAGTTTGTACACAACAACAAATATTTCACTGAACCCCAGATATTTAAACATTGTGGCAGACAGGTTCAGTGCAGGTGTCACCCCCCCTCCCCAAAATAACATAGTTATCCCAGCTGATGTAACCTCCCCGTCATCACACATGTCCAGGGAGAGCCACCCTCAGGACAGCAGAATACACAATGGGACCTGATGGTATCCCCAGTTGCATGCTACATAAACTCTGACAGGGCTAAACACACATATAGAAGTGCTATGTAACACTAGCCTGACTACAGGATATGTACCTGTACACGGCGCAGCAGTGGTTCCACTCCAAGGAGGCACCTCAACATACCAATACAAAAAACACAATACATTACATTACAATACAATACTATACAATATGCTTTTCCCTGGGACTACAGCGTATTTTTGCTACCCACCATTGTGACACATGTGGTGTGATGGTACCTGCTGCTGTCACACAGTTACACAGGGTGACTCATATGGCATATTACCTATCTGACTAACATTCAGCAGGGGGATGTGTGACATGTACTCATGGGGAGTCTTGCTTCTTAACACTGTGTGGTTTATGGCAGGGTATGTCTTATCTGTGGGGAGGAACCCTTTCCTCCACATGTGCACTCTATTGCAGTGGACGGGGAAAACAGCAGACATTTAGGTTGTGGATGGTGTGAGGTGTTACTATGGTTGTTGGACATCTGTCATGGGTGTGACTTACAAATGTAAATCCGGGGGTGGTAACCTCTTTTGGGTAGCAATGTACTCTGTGGTGTTGTCAGTCACTGTGCATTGGTAATGTGTTTGACATTGTCCCGTGTTGTACATGTCACTGTGTCCTTCTCCATATCTGTAGCTGTCATGTGAGGTTCCATGGAAATTTTTGGTGTGGGGGGTACATGTCCATAGCTGAAAACCTGCCCTGACACATACCATGTGCAGGTATTCCAGGATAGTGTGCCACTGTGTATCATTGGGGCCACTATTGTACACATTTATGACCCTGTTCACCCCTGACACATGCAGTGGTGGGCAGCCCAAAAACATATCGGTGGTTACTGGTGTAGGTGATCTGGGAAAGTGGTATGGTACTCGGTTTTGACACTGGTGTTCACTCCATGCCTTTGTCACCAGGCACCCGTTGCAATACATCTGTACACATGTGCCTCACTCAGACTTTATATACATTTTTTCTCTCTATATATATATATATATATATATATATATATATATATATATATTATATTTTATATATATATAAAATATATATATATATATATATATATATATATATATAATATACACAAAATATATATATTGATGTACATATATTGCTATAGATGTGGAGGGGACAGAGGGGTGAGTGACAGAGGGGTGGGACAGGCTGTGTTGCTCGTCATATACAGTCATACCTGTAGGTAGTCAGATCAGTCTGTCTATGTATATGTATCTACATATATCTATATCTGTATTTTATTACATAGATATGTTTGTACAATATTCTATCTACATCTGTCTATTTTTCCTACATCTCTCTATGTATGTATACATATATGCATATTATATATATATATATATATATATATATATATATATAATATTTAATTTCATTGTTGACAACATAACCCTATGTTTAAAATATTAACTATTTGTCTACCTACTCACACATAACATATGCTAAAAATACAAATGTGAAACCTACTTTGTAAAGGCCTCCCTACAATCCCAACATTGATAGTGCACATAGAGTTCACATAAAATGTATTACACCTTCCTGTGTTGCTGTTGTTTGCCCTTTCCTCTTCCTTGGTCCCAATCCATTGGAGGGGGACGTTGTAACCTTTTGTTTCTTTCATTTTGTTTGTCCGCTCTTTTTCCCTTTCTCTGTCCCGCTGCTCCACTTCCCAGTTTTCAGTTTCAGGTGCTGGTAACAATTTGTTTGTTCTGTTGCAGTTTTTCTGCTTGTCCCTTTTTTCTCCTTTCTGTCGTCTCCGTTTTCAGGGTGCAAAAAAGTATTGAGTGGGCTGGGGGTACAGCATCTTTTAGGTACTGCTTGATGTGTGGTCTCCCAATTTTCCAGTTTGTAATTCATCACCATTTTTTTCAGTTCTACTGTGATTTCAGAACATCTATAAAAGGTTGTGGTGGCCCCTTTCGATTTTAAGGGCAGGGACCATCTGTTTTGCTGTGGTGTTTTTGATGTAAAAGGGTTTGGGACTTCTATTTTCCATTTTTTAATTAACTTTCCTTCATTTCTCCAGTTTCCTGCAATTGTTGCATGCCCTACAACTATATATTTTTGTGTGGGGCCCCACTTTTGTTCACTTTTTGCTAAGGTTCAATAGTTCCCTTTTAATTCTTGTATGCCCGCAGGGGTTTTGACTGTGTTGCTGCTGTACCCTTTTTCCTGCATTCAATTGGGAAACTTGCTATATCTGCAGGGGGTTACACTGCATGTGGGCTCCATGGTGTGGGCCTTGACATCTATTAGGGTATTTATATGTGTGGCAGGCCCCAGAGATTTCAGGTTCACTTTTTGCCTCATAATGGTAATATCATGGGGGCACCCTTTTCTGGTATGCTGCAGTTGTGACTTGGGGTTCAGAGCATATTAAACACCCACAAGTGGTGTACTTTCGGACTCCTGTTACCATTGATGTGTTCCCTTTCTGCCACTTTTTACTTTCACTGGGGTTGTGGGGCATCCCTGTAAATATTTGTTGCATGTTAGGCTTTAACTATTCAAAATGGTGGTGTCAACCCGTCATGTTAAGATTTTGCAGGTTGTCCACATTTCCCTCATTTTTTAATATTCATGAATTTTTTTTGGCAAGTTCTGGGGTAAGTCAGTATGGTGACAAACTTCGTTTCAAGTCCCCTTAAACTCCCCCAAAATGGATTTATCTTGAACTGTCGCGTTTGTTTTAACATTATTTTTAAGGTCCCCGGTTTTGGGCCTTTGCTCCACAATTTTATTACTTGGGCCAGATTTTCCTGAAGAGGTTTTGGGGGAGGAAAATGTTATCCTGCTGGAGTTGGTGTGCGAAGGTGCATAGTGCATTTTACCACAGCTTCCCAATAGATGGTGTTTTGTTCCACCTAATTAGGAAACCATATTTTGAAGAATTTAAATGGCATGCTTTGTGTCAACACTATATTCCCTTTTAAATTTTTTTTACAGATTTTTTTTTAGAAATGTTTTGTATAAGAGTCATGGTTTGTGGTAAGTCAGCAGACACGCCAAGGCCTGGGTTTGGGGTCACATGGGATTTTATTTTGCTTTTTAACGAGACAGGACCCGTAAACAAAGGCAAAGGCACTTTTAAGCAGGAAAGGGGTTGCGCTGGTTTGCCAGCTGCCCGTTAGTCACCCCGTGCCCACTTCAAGCTTAAAAGGCACTCCCCCACCGCTATTTTCTTTGGAAAAGAAAAGGGGAGACAGGAAAGGGTGAAAAGGGGCACAAAAAAAGGGGGACAGTAGGGAAACAAACTTTGGGTGGAGGGGGTGTGGAACCCTCTGCCCATTTTTCATAGCAACAGTGTGCATATTATTAATTTGGTGTGACATTTAAACCTTCCACCCCTGAAAGGTGCAACAACAAAAATTTGGTACAGCCAATTGTAATTGATGGCCAGCCATCAGTGTGGGAAGGGCAGATGTAGGGGAATTTTTTGGGGACAAGTCCCTTTTTTTTTTTCATAATTTTCAGTGAAGGGTTAAGTGGGGATAGGTTGGGTAGGTAAACAGAAAACAAACAAGCGTACATTATGACAGTTTTACACAATTACTGGGGGTTTAATCCCGGCCCATAGACAAACAACGTGGAAATGTATCCCCACCCCCACATTATGTTCCCTTTATCCCAATCTTGCTTTGTTGGGGGAACAGGCATGCCCTTAGTTTTGGACCCGTGTGAGTGGTATCAGAAAAATCCCATCTCCCCCCGCAACTGGGGCACATAGTTGGTTCCTCCGGCCACACTTGAAAGATTGCGTTTGGGTGGAACCACCAGGATCCGGACTGGACTATCCCGGTATCCCCCCTGATGGGGATTCCCTGGAAACCCCCTTCCCTTCCCTTTTTTCATTAGATGACTTTGGGTTATGACATTAATAATTACAATTTTTAACAGCATGCATTAGTATTCCCATTAACCAAACACCCAGATATTCCCCCTTGCAGGTGCAAAACAGCATTTTAACAGAAAAAAAGTAAAAACATGAGGGGTTTAAATAAAAGGCCACATTTGTAAACAGGGGAATGCATCAACAGACTGCAAATTTATCCCAAAAGGGCAAATGCCCTTTTTGTGATTTCCCTACCATTTTCACGTGGTGGGTTATATGTGGTTATAGGGTGGGGGAAGAAAGTAATATTAAATTAATAACAATAATATGCTGTAATTTCTAATACTAAGTTTTTACCATACTGTTCTAATCAGTTTCCTTTGTCTTTTCCTTTGGGGTAGGACTGTTTTAACATCTTAATTTTATGGTTTTCATACACTTCAACTAGCTTTGTTTCCCCAAACCGGGCTCATTTGCTTTTTTATATGGACAAAGGGGATGTTTGGATTCAACAAACACCTTTGCTGCGACTAAACCCCTTTCCTATCCATTCCGAGCAGCAAAACTTTAACGATTTTGCTTTTGGTTTTTCCACATGCATTTATTTTCTTGACTGCAGTATCTTTATTGGGTTATTCTATTATTGCTATTATGGGATTTCCAACTCTTCACTTGTTTCTTTTACTATTGGATGGGATTCTGGTTTATTGCATGTTTTTATTTTCAAACCCTTTTAGCAGCTATTCTGTCATTTTATATTTCCCGGGTTACACACATGTGTTTCTCATTTCTGCACATCTTTTCGCCTGCTCAGGGTTGGACTATTTTTTACAGGCAGGGCATTTTTATTTAAATTATTCGGGGCAGTTTCATTTTGGGTTTAAAATTAAGGGTCAACCCTTTTTTTTTAAACGCAATCTTGTACCTTTTACATGTTCTTCAATTTTATTCCTTACTACTAACTGTTTTTGTGACTGTCAACTTTTTTTTTTTAAAGGTGTGGTTACTGATGCCTGGTGGGCCCACCGCCCACGCCATGGGTCTGCTTGAGAACCACCTGCACTGTAATTAAAGAAGAATATTTGGTAACATCTCCATAAAATATTTAATTTCTTAAAAATAAATTAAAAGTTCTTTTCGTGGGGGCGTTGGGTGTTTCCGGGCCCCCTGGTGGTTATTGGCCTTTCCTCTTCGGTCCGCTGGGGTGACGGACCGCCACCGTCCTTTGGAACCCTGTGGGCCTGGTGGATTAGCCAAGGTCCCAGTCAGCCCCCCTACTCCCCGAACCCGGCCCTGAGAGTTGGGCCCAGTTTGGACTGGGCCAGAATTACCGGGTCCCCAAAATTGGCTGGGATACCCTTCCACTTGTCATTTGGAGGTCTTCACAATTTGTTTAGCCTATGGGGGTTTTATATTGTTTTTTTGAATATCTGTGATTCCATTTTGGAAGAAATTGAAACCTCTTTCAGAGTTTGAATTCCTATATTTATATTGTTTCAGATGCTGTATTTAGGGTTTGATTATATGGTGATATATTTTCGAATGGCCATGTTTTTATTTTTATGATGTTAGACATTATGTGTCTTTAAACATTTTATACCTTGTCAATTCCCCTTTTTTTTTGTTTACAGCGCGCAAAGTCGCTTTTGTCATTTGGCATGACCATTTAAAACCTAGCCTTGGGGCCAAGATTTAGCTGTTAAAATGCTAGCTAGGGACCATTTTCAAGTTTGTATTGGGAATGCACTCACCTTTTAATTTGCTCAGCATCAATCTGGATTTCTTTTTTTGTTACCTCAATTCTTTTAAATGGGGATTTCTTAATTTTACAAATTGGGTTTTAGTGACAATTTGTAGGGGTTGTTTTGCATTTTTCAAAAAAATTTGTTTGGGGCTCAACCATAATGCCTCTCTTGGCCCAAATCTCACCCGATTCTTTTGGTTATTTTATATTTATTTTATATTTTATATTAATTATGGTTAAAAAAAATATTTAAAATTTTAAATTTAAAAATATATAACAGCTTTTTAAAATTTTTTTTCTACTGTGGGGCATGTTTTTTGGTTTTTTTTCACTTTCCTACTCTGTTTTGGGTTTTACTTTGGGCAACCCACTTCTGGGGGGGGGTCCCTTCAGGGCTCGGGGGAAACCTACTGTTTCTGGGCTTTTTGCCTTAGGTTGATTCAGCATGCTCTCTGTTGCAAAAATGTGACACACCCTTTAACTCACCCCCTTGGGGTTTTAATCCTTGCCCTTTGTTAATTAACACAAGTTTCACAAAATAAAATTGGCATTCTCTATAACAAGACATTGAAAAAGCAATTTGGGTGTTTCATTTAAAAAAAAAAAAATTTTAAACAATTAAAAAATATTGGGAAATTTTCGTTAACTTACTTGAATAGCTTCCCCATCAAGGGGAAAAAAGTCCCCATCGGAAAAAATATAAGGGGGCCTGGCAAAAAATTTTATTCTGTTTTCCAAAGTTTGGGTTATGATTTATAAATTTGTATTTTTTCGAAAAAAAATTTTCTAAAAATTTTTATCCTTAAAGATGCTTTTTGGGAAAATTAAAATTTTGTACACCCATTCACTGAAACTTTAACAAATGTCAATTATATTTTATTTTATCATAAAATATTTTATTAATAGTATACTTAATCATTTTGCATGCTGGCAAGCTGACCATCTGCAGCTTTCTGTTCATATTGTTTCACTTTGTTTCCCAATTCCCAGGCCCGGGGGTCCCGATTTCTTTTTAAACTAAAACTTTTTTTTTTTTTTTTTTTTTTTTTTTTTTTTTTTTTTTTTTTTTTTTTTTTTTTTTTTTTTTTTTTTTTTTTTTTTTTTTTTTTTTTTTTTTTTTTTTTTTTTTTTTTTTTTTTTTTTTTTTTTTTTTTTTTTTTTTTTTTTTTTTTTTTTTTTTTTTTTTTTTTTTTTTTTTTTTTTTTTTTTTTTTTTTTCTTTTTTTTTAATTTTTTTTTTTTTTTTTTTTTTTATTTTTTTTTTTTTTTTTTTTTTTGTTTTTTTTTTTTTTTTTTTTTTTTTTTTTTTTTTTTTTTTATTTTTTTTTTTTTTTTTTTTTTTTTTTTTTTTTGGGGGGGGGGGGGGGGGGGGGGGGGGGGGGGGGGAGGGGGGGGGGGGGGGGGGGGGGGGGGGGGGGGGGGGGGGGGGGGGGGGGAGGGGGGGGGGGGGGGGGGGGGGGTGGGGGGGGGGGGGGGGGGGGGGTTTCCCCCAAATTTCCCCCTTTTTAATTTTTTTTTACATTCCTTTTTACCTTTTTGGGCCCCCCTATTTTTTTTTCCGTTTTTAATCAATCCCAACCCCCTTCTTTTCCCCCAGAAAAACCTTTTCAAAAGCCCCCCCCCCCCCCCTTTTTTTGAAAAGAGTTTTGGGGGTGCCCTTCTCTTCTTCAATACTCATGCCTGACTGTCGCAGATCTTCTTTCACACAATCCATACACCTCTTTGGTGGACATCTTCACTTCCTTTTACCTTTTTTCTGTCTGTCCCAAATCTTCCCCACCAGATTGTCTTCTGCTTCTCTGCATATGTGTCCAAACCACCATAATCTGTTGTCTTTGATCTTTTCTGCAATTGGAGCTTCTTTGATTTCAGCTCTTATGTCCTCATTTCTTCGTCTGTCCCACAGTGTGCAACCTACCACCCTTCTCAGGCACTTCATTTCCATCACCTTTGGCTTCTTCAATTGTTCTGCCTTTACTGCCCAGGTTTCTGTACTATACAGTAGTATTGGTCGCACCACTGTCTTGTACACCTTACTTTTCAGCTTCTTTTGGCATTCTCTGTCATAGACTACACCTGACACTCTATGCCACTTGGCTGCAACCCCTGTGATTCTAGCTTTCATCTCTTCATTCAGACTTCCCTTTTCCTCAACCAACCCTTCCAGATACTTGAAGCTGTTTTCTTGTTCAACTGTCTTCCCTTCTATCTCTGATCTCAGCTTCCTCTGATTTCCCAAGTTTGCTGCCATCACCACAGTCTTATCTGTGCTTAGTTTCATCCCATGTGCCTTCAGTTTTGCATTCCATTCTCCTATCCTTTGCTGATTTTCTAGCTCAGTCTGCACGTAATGCCACATCTTCTGCATACAGCATTTTGGCTGATCTGTCCCCCCTGACCTGTTTGCTAATGTAGTCCATCACCAGTATGAACAGCAGTGGGCTCAGAACTGAACCCTAGTGTACACCCATTCCCACTGGGAAACCCTCTGTGAGGCCAAACACTGTTCGTACTTGAGTTATTGTGTCCTTTTACATAGCCTGCACTGATTCTACCAATGTTTCTGGGACTTCAAATCACTGTAGTACTTCCCAGATCAGCTTTCTTGTGACCTTGTCATATGCTTTCTTCAAGTCTATGAATGCCCATTTTGACTCTCTCTAGAACTCTAGCTTCTTCCTAAGCTCCTGTTTCACTGCAAACATTGGGCCAATTGTGCTGCATCCTGATCTGAATCTAAACTGCTCATCTCCCATCTTACATTCTACTACTTTGCATATCCGTTTATCAATCACCTTCTCCAGAACTTTCATGCAGTTTGATAGGAGTTTGATGCCTCTATACTGCCCACAGTTGTGGGTGTCCCCTTTGCTCTTGCACACTGGCATGAGTATGCTTATTATCCACTAATCTGGGAAATGCCTTTGTCTTCATACTGCTAATAGTACCCTCAGGAGCCATTTCTCCCCATCTCACCCAGCATCTTTATCATATCTGTTGTGAACTCATCTGAGCTTGCTGCTTTCCCTGACTTCATTTTCCTTAGTGCTGTTCTTACTTCTTCTAGGGTGGGCTCCTCTTCTTCTCTCATCATAGGCTGTTTCTGGGGCAGTACAGCTTCAGTGGGCTGTTCTTCATTCAGAAGCTGCTGAAAATACTCCTTCCATCTGCCTTTGATGTCCTGTGGACTGGTGAGCAGGTTGTTGCTGGCATCCCTTATGAAGGGTGTCAGACTATCTTCTTTATCTTTATGTATTTGCCTTGCAACCTGATATAGTTTCTTTGTGCCACTCACTGAATCTCTTTCCAGAACCTGGTAGAGTGCCTCCAATGCCCTATTCTTTGTTGTTGCAATTTCTTTCTTAGCTTCTTTGTTAGTCAACCAGTATACCTTCCTAGTCTGGTCAGTTTTGTCTATCTCCCACTTTTTCCTACACTCCTTTTTCTTTTCATGACTTCTGCATTCCACCACCATCTTTCCTTATGTACCTTATTTCCATACCTGGCTCGGCCACATATATTTCTGTAGTTTTAATACATGCTGCTTTTAGGCACTGCCATTCTTGTTCAACTCCACCTATTTCCTCCTATTTTTGGGGTGCTAGAGCCCTGAGTAATTCCTTGAGCTGTTGTGTTTTCTCTCCAGTCAATTTCTAGGTCTTCAGCCTGGTCTCGGTTGACCTTAGAGACTTCTCTAACCACTGCTTGCAGCTGATTGTGGCCACTAGTAGTTTATGATCTGTGCCGACTGTTTCACTGGGGATGACTTTGCAATCATGGATTCTACCCCAATGCATTTTCCTTACTAGGAGGACGCCTACCTGAGTTGTATGTTGGCTACTCTTGCATGTGATCTTGTGACTGTCTCTCTTTCTGAACCATGTTTTGGCTACTATCAAGCCATTTGCCAGACAGAAGTCTAGAATGGCTTCTCCTTATTAATTCCTGTTGCCCCACTCATGTGGACCCAGGCAGTCCTCTGTCTGTCCCGATATGTGCATTCGGGTCACCCATTATCAACACCAGTTCATGTTGTCCTGCTTTATCTAGTAGGACCTTCAGCTGCTGTCTGAATGCACTCTTTTCCTCACTATTACAACCCTGCTGTGGGGCATAGACTGAGGTCATGAATACTGCCCCATCATTACACTAGAGTCTGACTGACATGACTCTGTCATTAATTCTGTTGATATCAATCACTGCCTTCTGAAGCCTCTCTCTCACCACAATTTCTACACTGTCCTCCTCCTAAGTAGTAGAGTCTGGATCCCAAGCCAAGTGGCTTTGCTGCACTGCCCTTCTATCTCATCTCTTGGATGCATAGGATGTCCAGCCTCTTCTGTATCATTATGTCATCCACTTCCAAGCTGCATCCTGTCAGTGAACCAACATTAAGCATAGCAATTCTCATTTCTCGTTTGGCAGGTTGGTTGGTTTTACATCCGGCTTTTGCTCAACAGAGCTATCCCAGGTAATCCAGGGTGGGAAACTAGACAGCAGCCAGCCAGTAGCTTATTGGTCCAGGGCTGCTGGGCTTTATGGCAAGCACACACTGGCCAATAGGAGCACATATACCCCTGCCACCATTAGCAAGCATCTCTGGCATAGGTCAGAGTAGGCCAGGTCATCATCCTCATCACCAGTAACTACCCATGCCCATTTTGGCCATCTTAGTCAAAATGACTGAATCACCTAGAGCCATATTTTTTATCTTGAGGAAACTGCACACCACAGTTGATGTCGAAAGAGGTTGGTCTGTACAACTCTTCTACCTATAGGATATCATGTAGAGTCTGTGCTGCTGCCCACAGCTCCATTTATTGGTAATTTTGAGATGGAAATACTCAATATTTTTATAAGATGTGTGAGAAACCCCAGGGAGACAGACGTAGAGAGTGCAAATTCCGAACAGACATTGGACAGAGGTCAGGATTGAACCTTGTATGTTGTGCATTGGAGGCAAAGACCTTAACCATTATGTCATCTGGAGTGTGTGTGTGTGTGTGTGTGTGTGTGTGTGTGTGTGTGTGTGTGTGTGTGTGTGTGTGTGTGTGTGTGTGTGTGTGTGTGTGTGTGTGTGTGTGTGTGTGTGTGTGTGTGTGTGTGTGTGTGTGTGTGTGTGTGTGTGTGTGTGTGTGTGTGTGTGTCTGTGTGTCTGTGTGTGTCTGTGTGTGTCTGTGTGTGTGTGTTAGTTATAGATATATATAGGTGTATGCTCACAACAGCCTAATGTTAGGTTGTCTTATTATTGTAGCTTCTGTTCATTTAACGTTAGTGTATACATCTTTGACTAATTATCATGCTAGCTGACCTATGGTGTATGTATATATGTTTTATGTTTATGGAGCTTTTCTCTGTCCAGGGCTGCACTGAAAAGGAGTGCTGCATTGCCCATCTGGACAAAAGCAGTGAATCAATGCAATAAAGAAATAAATCGCTTCCAACATGAATACAGACTGAAAAACTAATCTATTTGAGAAAGTGATAGAAATTAAACTGAAGGCATATTTTATAGCAGTAGGAAAAACAAAACAAAGTAGATGAACTGTATTGTTATGTCTAGGGATGAAACCTTACTGAATATAGTTGCTGTTTTATAACAAAGCATATAGTAACATTCTTATTATGGTGTGATGACAGTCATAAGTTCTTGCTGCCCTCATGTGCCATTTCCCAAGTTCACTTTCAACTGTGAAAATCAAATGTGTTCATTGTTTCTGTAAGGTAGATACTTTAAATATCATAGCAGCCCCCCCTCCCCCAAAGATTGCTTTACACAGGTGAATCTGCCCATTTGAGTCAAACCCTGCACTTTATTTCTGTGAGATAAACACCTAAACCATTATGACAATTCCCTCATGATCAACTTCTCTCTCTCCCAACAGTGAACAATAAAAGTAAATATATTTTAAGTTTACTTGTAGGAGACCTGTAACCGATTCTGAAAATATGTTGCATAAATGCAAGTATAATTTGCAATAAACTTTCCAAATATATGACTAGATGAATACAGACAAATATGTGTATTTGCATATAACATAATCATGGCTAAAACTAAAATATAAGAAAGAAGAAATTCTTGCATTTGACTATATTGTATTTAGAATATGTAATCCAAAGAAAATGGAATGGCGTTTACCAGTTCTATACTCAAATTAACTAGAAATATCAAAACTACTCTCAATAAATTCCCGACTTAAAAAAAAATAGCATGGACAAAGATGAAATGTTATCCCCACCCTTAAACAAAACAAACTTAATCATTCATATACTAACACTGTGTATAGGTCCTTCTCAGTTAGACTAATATCAATAAATTACAAAATACACTATCCTAGATCATCTCAAATGTCAAGCCAGATGCCGTAGTACAAGGAAACATTAACATTGGTTTGATCATGTAAAACTTATCCACCAAAAATAAGCTCCATGTCCCACAGACATCTTGTTTGGCCTAACTCATTTTAATGCTCAGGAAAGGCGCATATGAGAAACAAACTATACCTGACTGCTTATTAATGACTTATTCTAATAATGTCACCATGTAGGTGTATTATCTGATACAAGTAATGATGATTACTCTATAGCACAATATAGGACTCTAGCAAAATACAAAAAAAAAAAACTCTTTATTGTGGACACACTTAATACTCTTCTCTGAGATTCCAACCGAGACCCCATCAACCATTTTCATTAGATGATCTTGGAACTACTACAACTGGACAAATCAACCCTCTGTAATAATCTTCAACTGAATAGCCCAGCTACTTAAAAAGTGAATACAACCAAAACTCCTCCAATGGTTTTCTACAAAAACTAAATATATCATAAAACTTTAAGTCAAAAGACTTGGAAGCAATGGAATCCTAGCACAACACTAACCAAGTATCAAATCTACTAACACTTACAAACAAGACAAAGGAAAAACCCATACAAAAAAGTAAGAAAGATTACCTCCACATCCTGCAGTCCAACCATAAGAAAAATACAAAACAGTTCTGGCATTTCATACAGAATTTCTTAAAACAAGAACAACTGAACCTCCTAGCCGAATCGCTCAACTACACTGCATTTTATACATTAAACACACTTTATAACTGGTCTGCATCCTTAATAAATCAGCAAAATATTATTTCTACCTTAGAAATAAACAATAACATATATGTCTCCCTTAATCTCTAACCTGCAATTATGCATTTAGTAAAAGTGCTATTAAAGAAATGAAGACAATTTACATTAATAGCAGATAATTTGCCACTAGATTACACTTGTATAGCAGACAATCCCTTTCCTACCCTGCAGATAAACTTATAAACACATCTGTCATAGCGGTTTATATTCTTCTTCTGTGGAAATCATAAGGTATATTACCTGTCTACAAAGGATATACCTCAAAAGGGCTTTCTAAAACAGGCCAATAGCTAATCTATCACCACTCCCAGCAATTCTTGAAAAAACATATACAATTCTTGAATGCATGTATAAAATCAGGGACCATTTACCTTAAGAAGATTAACCTGCTAATACCAATATAAGAACGCTTCCATCATGGGTATAACACAGAAACTTCAGTATTAGCACTCAAACACTCAGAACTAAAAAAAAAATGTATCATCCATCTTTTTTGAGTAGTGAAAACCTTTTTATACAGTATCACACCAGCTACTGCTAATCAGATTAGCAAAACTTGATCTTATCTGTGAAAATGTAAGTTGTTTTAAACCCTGTCTCAGTCAATATTCTTACTTGTTCATTGGCAAGACTCATAGTCTCTCCTCCAGCAAATCACAATCAGAGATACTCATGACTACATTGGGACTACTGATTTTTAATATTTTGTTACCAATATGCAAAATAGATCAGAATCAGTAATGTTTGCGTATTTTGCTGATAATTCTGTCCTCATATGTTCAGCAGCCAGTTTTGATCAACTCCAGAAACTTATACCAAAATCATTCAATGTCTTGAAACAATGCTTACACAACCTCAGCTACTACTTATCACAAAAGGTATATATATGTATGTATGCATGTATGTATGTATTTATTTATTTATTTTTACCAGAAATAAATAAAGGGAGCAATTACATTAAGCATTATTCACCTAAATGACACATTCATCAAATACATAACTACTAGTATAGCAATAGAGCACAACATTGATTGCAGTCTAAAATTTGACTAATACATCAGGTGCGTGGTGGGAAAAACAAATCAAAATAGCGGTATGCTTTTAGCACTATTTTTTATAAGGAAAAAGTACATTTCTTACACTCCACATTATTAACAACTGCTCATGCATACTTACTACTAAGCCTGTTTTATACCTGCTCAGTTTTTATAAACATTCATACACTATGTTAAATAATTTAGAACAAAGCTATAATATAAAAGCTAAATTTGTTGCAAACTTTCCTCACAAAACACATCGTGATTTAAGAAAAATTATGTGGTTAGAACTTCTAAATTAAATGTCTTGTTCTCAGCTAAAATTGTTTTTTAACATATTTTAAAAGCACCAGAATTGTCCTACTGTAAGCAATATAATACATCCTTACAAGGCAATTGTTATATATGAAAAGTGAGATGTTTACAGAAGTTGCTATAAATCGACAATAAGGAGTCATTGTATTCTACAAGTATAGTCAAGATCTGTAACACCATCCCTTCCAACAATGAGTAATGCTATCCCTTCCAACAAAAGCTTTCATAAACTACACAAAACTTGAAAACATATTTATGTGCTACTTGGGTCTGTTCCTGTATCTTAAATCTACAACACAATTTGTCCAGATCTGAACTCAGAAAAACTATTGTACAATTTCTATAGGAGTTAGGAGTTATGCTGCAGTTTTATTTGTACACTTTTCTATGAAATAAACCCTTAACTATATAAGTTTAATCTTTTCACAAATTAAGAACATACTCTTCCCTTTATTATAACTGCAACCAGTCTCTTTAATAGCTAAACCTATTAAATGCACGCACAGACACATATTTTTTCTCACAATATATAACCTCTAACAGTGAATCTGTCCGTAAAATCATTTTAATACTTTTCAATTCTGTTGTACACTGATACTAATTTAGAACACTGTTCTCCGGTATTGTATCCCACAAAAGTGTTTCATTAATAATGTATATTCTTCCTCTAACATCTAATTATTTTCTCCAAAATGTTTTAGGATGTCTTACTTCTCTACTCCATTAACATTTTTCATGAAGTGCTTTCTTCTGCTAGTGGACATCACTAGATCAATATGACATACATACTGTGCATACATTAAATCTATGTGTGCACATTGTATGTTAAGTTTTAAGATTCTTACTTAAGTCTGCTTTTTTATATTAAGACTGTATGTAAACTGGAACAGCTTGAATATTGCAATTACTTGTTTTGTTTTTTCTGGTTATGATTGTATGTAATCTATAACACCCCGGACATTGCAATTACTTATCATTTTTTTTTGGAAGCTTTCTTCTTAGGCCTCTGCTGAAAAGGAGCTTTTTAGCCTGTAAGAAAAACTATGAATCGATCAATAAATAAATAAATAAAATAAATACATAAATCAACCAACAAACAAATTAGAAATTGAAACCATCTGCCCTCAAAGAGAGATGCTTAGATAAAGAAGTAGGTATCAGTTATGCCCCATACCTGCTGAAATATTTTGATTACTTGAGCCTCTTTTGGGTAATTGACATTGCATGTCTTCTGGCAAGCCAACAGATTTGTTATAAGTGCTGTCTGTATATAGTGACTTATGCTACTCTATATATACATTACACCTTTGCACAGATAACTTAAACTTTACATGTGATATGTTAGCGAAAGATTATAGAACAAAAGAGAGAAATTGAGTACAATATGGAAATGAATGTTATTCTTCCTGTATGTTCTGTTTTGAAAAATGAGTGCTAGCAGGACAGGAAGTGTATATGTATTGTATTTGACTAGAGGAAAATGTTGACAAGAACGTAATATTTATCAAAATTTTGTGAAATGAAAACATTGTTTTAGATTTTGTGATCTGTTATAGGTGTAGCATTAGACTATGTCTGCAGTTAGCATTTGTTAGGGGGAAAAGGAGTGAAAGTAATATCAGGAAGTTTTTGCATTATTTATTTAAAGAATGAAGCATGTTATGTGAAAAAACTTTAGATCTACATTGGCAGACATCACATGCAAATTATTTCACTTTTTTCATACTCAGGAGGTTAATTATTACCTAAAGGAACACTACCACAGTACATAATAGGAATACAGATTTGGTAAAATTTTAGTATAGGAGCCAGTAGCAGTTATGAAAAAGATTATGATATTTATATCAAAGGTATTATATGTTTTTGTTATAGAAAAAAGGCGTGCTCTGTTATTAATAACATGTAACGGTCTGTTTAACAAATTACTGTGGTGATCTACAATGTATTAGTTACTTTACTGCAGATATTTGTCACCATTACAAAGTGATTTTTTTTTGAGAAACAAGATTTTGCTCAGCATATTTGTTTAACGTTTAACATGCAAATACAGAAAATAGTTGGCATCAGTACTAAAAACAAAAGAAAAAAGTGAAAACTTGTCAGAAGCAAGAAGTCATTCCCTAGTTTAAGAAGTCTAAGGAAAAGATGGTAATCATCTATTCAAACTTTACTATCATTAATAAACTGATAGGCTGACACTGGCATTTTAAGAACACTACAAGGTTTTAGCTATAATGTAAAAAAAAGCAATTTGTACAAAATCAAAATAAATTTGTCTACTAGTTTAAATGTAAAGACATTCTGAATAGTTTTCATAATTAACAGGGTAGTGCTTATTGACATTTGACACTACATGAGAATGGCAAATGAAATCTAATAAAGGTTTATCTGTGTGTTTATATTATTTGTACTTGTTTCATGCTTACAGTATTATATCTTGTTAAATGAAGCATGCTCTGAGAGACAGTTGTAATCATGCAATGTATTTTTTTTTTCATGGATAGTAATCCTAGTATCAGGTTTCATCAAAATATATTTAGGTAATGAATGGAAGTAAAAGAATCATTTACAAATTTATTCTCTCGTCTTCATTTTTTTTCTTCTCATAGTGGGTGGTGCAGTGGTGTAGTGGTTAGCGTTGTTACCTGTCAAAAAGAACAGACACAACTGTGATAAAGTGAAGCTTGTAAACCAACAAAGTCAAGAAAAGAAACAGCTTCACAGCACTGAGTTAAAACAAAGTTTTAAAACAACTGTCATACACCTACAAATACACATACATACAAAATGGTTAGGACCAAGTAGATCCCTTAGTATATGCCCCAAATTTCTTTTTACAATGTCCTCAATTGGCTTACTACTTCTACTATAGGTCATAGTATATCTTAAATACCCAGATGTATCATTATTCTGTCTCCTATGAGATAGATGTCCATTACGCCCCTTTTGGTATGTACCTCACAAGACATCTACAACAGCTGGAAAGACCACAGAAATACCTCACAAAGAGGATTACTGGCCTCAAACATATGCTCTATGCAGACCGTCTCAAAAAACTACAGCTTTACTCCATCGCATATCGCCTACTCAGGGGCGATCTCTGCCTAACATACAAAGCTATGTCAAACCCAGAGCTGTTGGACATGCTCCACTTAAAGAAATCCCAATCCCTCTGAGCTACACGCTCTAGGGACCTTAACCTTGTCACCACAATAAACAGAACATGCTGGAGGGATAGATTCCTGTCCCAGAGACTTCCCATACTCTGGAACAGACTACCTATCTATGTCAAACAGAGCTCCTCATTAACACTCTTCAAGAAAAATCTTGATGATTGGATGGGAAATGGGAAATTCACCCCGGGGATCACTTCTGTGGCTCTGCTCAACAGGGGCACAGGAAAATAATTTTCTTGGGTGGCGAAAGCCAGGGTACATTTTTTGGCTAGGCTTGTGTGGGCCCTAGGGCCAATAGCCTAGTACCTATGAACCTATGAACCTATTAGTTGAGAAGTATGGTTTAACTTCATTCCATCTCTGTGCCATTACTTCTTTACTAAGATTACCCAATTGGGCCACATCATACCCTCTGTCAACAAACTCATGGGTCATGTCCTTCATTTGCCTAGCACATACATTATCATCTGTATTAAGTCTACTGACTTTCTGAAATTGGGGCATATACTATGGGCTCTACCTGGTCTTAACCATTTTTTCCAGAGAAACCTCTCTTTACATATAAAAATTGTAGCAATCTTAAGCAACGTTTATGCTACAAGGATTTTGCCTTGAATAAGAAAGCAACCTCTGTCTCCAATAGGAAAGGCACATTCTAATACTTCAATTGTTCTTGCTTTTCTGATATCTGTTCATCTAATATCTGTACCCATCCCACAGCTGTGAAAACATTTCATTTTAAATGTGTAGCAACATGTAATACACCACTAGTGGTCTACCTAGCTACTTGTAAGTCATGTCCATCATTTTATGTGAAAAAGTCTACTAGGAAGCCTAAGAACAGAATTATAGAACATAAATCAGACATTAGGAGAGGTATACTGACAAATGCACTAGCCAAACACATAAATGATAGTGGTCCCAAACATTTTTTAATTAGGGTTATAGAGGTCTTAGAACCCAGCCTGAGGAGAGGTGATGTTAATATTAAACTTTGAAACTAGGGAATATGACTGGATTATTTGTCTTCAAGCAGATTCCCCACCAGGAATCAATAAGCAGGTTTCACTTAAACCAATTTTGAAACATAAACAACAATGCATAAGGTCCTGAACGGGTTTATTATGGAATATACAAATATATTTATATATGTTTTTATATATTTTTTTTTATAACTTTAAATATGTGTTTCATGTAAATGAATTTGTATGTACATGTTTTGAACAGAGGGGATGAGGAAGTGATGGGTAGGTATTGTGTTAAACAAAGGAATGCAGAAGGTCAGATGGTAGTGGATTTTGCAAAAAGGATGGACGTGGCTGTGGTAAATACATATTTTAACAAGAGGGAGGAGCATAGGGTGACATACAAGAGTGGAGGAAGATGCACACAGGTGGATTATATCTTATGTAGGAGGGCCAGTTTGAAGGAGATTGGAGACTGTAAAGTGCTGACCAGAGAAAGTGTCATTAGGCAGCATAGGACAGTGGTTTGTAGGATGACGTTGGTTATCAAGAAGAGGAGGAGGAGTGTGAGGGCAGCACCAAGGATCAAGTGGTGTAAATTGAAAAAGGGTAATTGTGAAGAGGAGCTTAGGGATGAGGTAAGGCAGGCACTGGGTGGCAGTGAAGAGTTACCAAATAGCTGGGTAACTACAGCAGAGTTAGTAAGGGAGACAGCTAGAAAGGTGCTTGGTATCACATCTGGACAGAGGAAGGACGACAAGGAGACATGGTGGTGGAATGAGGAAGTACAGGAGAGTATACAGAGAAAGAGGTTGGCAAAGAAGAAGTGGGATTGTCAGAGAGATGAAGAAAGTAGACAGGAGTATAAGGAGATGAGGTGCATGGCAGAGAGAGAGGTGGAAAAGGCTAAGGATAAGGCATATGAAGAGTTGTATGAAAGGTTGGACACTAAGGAGGGAGAAAAGGACCTGTACCGATTGGCTAGACAGAGGGACCGAGCTAGGAAAGATGTGCAGCAGGTAAAGGTGATAAAGGATAATGAGGGAAACATACTCACAAGTGAGGAGAGTGTGTTGAGGAGATGGAAAGAGTACTTTGAGGGGTTGAGGAATGAAGAGAATGAGAGGGAGAGAAGGTTGGATGATGTAGGGATAGTAAATAATGAAGTACAATGGATTAGCAAGGAGGAAGTAAGGATAGCTATGAAGAGAATGAAGAATGGAAAGACTGTTGGCCCAGATGACATAGCTGTGGAAGCATGGAGGTGTTTAGGTGAAATGGCAGTGGAGTTTTTAACCAGATTGTTTAATGAAATCTTAGAAAGTGAGAGGATGCCTTAGGAATGGAGAAAAAGTGTTTTGGTACCGATTTTTAAGAATAAGGGTGATGTGCAGAGCTGTAGTAACTACAGAGGGATACAATTGATCAGTCACAGCATGAAGTTATGGGAAAGAGTAGTGGAAGCAAGTTTAAGAAGGGATGTGATGATTAGTGATCAGCAGTATGGTTTTATGCCGGGAAAGAGCACTACAGATGCAATCTTTGCTCTGAGAGTGTTGATGGAGAAGTACAGAGAATGTCGGAAGGAGTTTCATTGTGTTTTTGTAGACTTAGAGAAAGCATATGACAGGGTGCCTAGAGAGGAGTTGTGGTATTGTATGAGGAAGTCAGGAGTGTCAGAAAAGTATGTAAGAGTGGTACAGGATATGTACAAGGGTAGTGTGACAGTGGTGAGGTCTGCGGTGGGAGTGACAGATGTGTTTAAGGTGGAGGTGGGGTTACATCAAGGATCAGTTTTGAGCCCTTTTTTATTTGCAATGGTGATGGACAGGTTGACAGACGAGATGAGACAGGAGTCCCCGTGGACTATGATGTTTGCAGATGACATTGTGATCTGCAGTGAGAGTAGGGAACAGGTGGAGGAGACCCTGGAGAGATGGAGATATGCTCTAGAGAGAAGATGAATGATGGTCAGCAGGACAAAGACAGAATATATGTGTGTGAATGAGAGGGAGGATAGAGGAATGGTGAGGATGCAAGAAGTAGAGGTGGCGAAGGTGGATGAGTTTAAATACTTGGGGTCAATAGTTCAGAGTAACGGTGAGTGTGGAAGAGAGGTGAAGAAGAGAGTACAGGCAGGATGGAGTGGGTGGAGAAGAATGTCAGGAGTGATTTGTGACAGACGAGTACCTGTAAGAGTGAAAGGGAAGGTCTACAAGAGGGTAGTGAGACCAGCTATGTTATATGGGTTGGAGACAGTGGCATTGACAAAAAGGCAGGAGTTTGAGCTGGATGTGGCAGAATTAAAGATGTTAAGATTTGCACTGGGTCGGATGATGGTGGACAGGATTAGGAATAAGTATATTAGAGGGTCAGCCCAGGTTGGAAGGTTTGGAGACAAAGCCAGAGGGGCACAATTACATTGGTTTGGACATGTGCTGAGGAGGGATGCTGAGTATATTGGGAAAAAGATGCTAAAGATGAAGGTACCAGGTAACAGGAAAAGAGGAAGGCCTAAGATAAGGTTTATGGATGTGGTGAGAGAGGACATGCAGGTGGTTGGTGTGACAGAGCAAGATGCAGAGGACAGGACGAAATGGAAACAAGTGATCTGCTGTGGTGACCCCAAATGGGAACAGCCGAAATAAGATGATGATGATGATGTTTTTAGAAGTTTATGTGAGGAATTCTTAACTAGTAAAAGATTAATTAATTATGTATCGATAGGTTGGGTTTTGTCAGTTGATGTTACTTGAATGATATAAATTGTATGTATTTTGAAATACTTTGTAACACTGATGAAGGACTTTGTCCGAAAACTTTGGTTTATGTCAGTTGCGTTAAAACTTTGTTTTAACTCAGTGCTGTGAATCTTTTTCTTTTCTTGACTAGTGTTGTTACCTCACAGCAAAAGGTTCTCTAGATTGAGTCTTAGCTGGGGTGCCTTCTGTGCAGAATCTGCATATCCTCCCTGCATTTGTTTAGGTTTCCTCTTACATTCCAAAGACATGCGTCTGGATTATTTCTCCCCAGGCCTCTGCTGAAAATGGCTCTGTCCCAGTCAAACTTTCCTGGTAAACAAATGTTAAATAAAAAAAATATATATGTATTTTTTCCTCATCCATGATGTTGTTAGTTTATGGCTTCCATCTTAATAATAGTTTATCGATCTTCTGATTTAAGGATATGTTGTAATCTTATGAAATGCATTTATCTTTTTATTGCACTGGTCCAGTCTTCTTTCTGTTTGGATGCAGTTGTATTAGAGGCAATTTTTATTTTATTTTATATTTGTTAACCGAGAAAGTACAACTTAGAACTAGCCAATTTTCAGTGGAGGACTGGGGAGAAATGCTCCAGACACAAGTCTTTGTAACATGGGAGGAAACTGGAGCACCCGGTGAAAACCCATACAAATTCAGGGTGGACATGCAGGCTCTACACAGAAGGCACTCCAGCCAAGAATCGAACCAGAGAACCTCTTGCTGTGAGGTGACAACACTACCGCTGCAGCACTGTGCCGTCTGATTGATCATGATGTTGTGATCAAACTGTTTGTTGATTAGATACGGAATGTTGCTTTAGCATGTGTATTCTACACTGTTAATATGTGCACTGCGCCATTTTTTAATCAAAAAATATGAGACAAGCCAATTGTTTTATTTTCCACAGAACATTTCAGGAAATAGTTTGTTAATTTAGTAACCCTACATCTGCAATGTCATCTTTTTCTTTAAAAATAACTGGTTTCAGTTATGGTTAGATAAAATGGGCTGTGATTAAATGTCTTAGTGTTAAAAAAATGATTGTATTATATTTCTCCAAGAAAATCAATTATTAGTAGAAGATATACTTACATTTGATTTTAAAGATTCTATAATTCTAATAAATTATTTAAAGTGAGAAGGAGGGGATAATAATATTTGGAAAAATAAAGGTAGCATGCCTAAAGTTAGTTTTTATATGGCAGATGACTGCAAACTGGGCGTCATAATCGACACTCCTGCCGACACAAGCATCCTCCAAAAGGGCCTCATAGAAACAGACAACTGGTGCCAGAGCCATGGCCTCAAGCTAAACGCCAAAATGTGTATAGTCATCCCCTTTGGCAAAAACAAAGTGCCCACAAATTACCACATAGGTGGTAATCCATTAAGTACAGAAGAAGTAATTAGGGACCTGGGGACCCAAGTTGATAGCAATCTCTCATTTGACAACCACATGGCCAAAGTGGTTAGAAAAACATTTTATATAGCCCACCTAATCATGAAGGGATTCACATTTAGATCAGGGGAGGTCATCGTGCCTCTTTACTCATCCCTCATCAGGCCCATAATTGAGTACAGTGCCCCTTTTGGGATGTACCTTACCAGACACCTGCAGCAACTGGAAAGACCCCAAAAATACCTCACCAAGAGGATCAAAGGGCTCAAACAGATGCCATATGCTGCCCGGTTAAAGAAACTCCAGCTCTTCTCAGTGGCATACCGCCTGCTCAGAGGTGATCTGTGCCTGACGTATAAAGCCATGTCCAACCTGGAATTAATGGGCATGCTGCACCTCAGAAAATCCAAATCCCATCATGAGCTACGCGCTCGAGAGACTTGAACCTCAGCACTGAAATAAATAGGACATGCTGGAGGGACAGATTCATAACCCAGAGGCTCCCTTCACTCTGGAATAAAATCCCAGTCCAGGTTAAGTCAAAGTCCCTCATTGACTCTCTTCAAGAGGAATCTTGATGAGTGGATGGGAGATCGTAGGTTTACCCCGGGTATCACTTCTGTGTCACTGTTAGACAGAGGCACAGTATACTAACCTCGAAAAAGGGCATAGCAAAATTAATTTAAAATGGATGGCAAAAGCCAAACACACTCTGGCTAGGCTTATAAATGCCCTAGGGCAGATAGGTTCATAAGCTCATACTAGTCTATGAACCTAATTATAAAACACATATGCTTCTATAATACAGTAGCCTAAATATAATGTTGCCAACCCTGATATGTAACCATCAGAATTAATTTACTAAATGAAGACAAACACAAGATTTATACAAGTATTAACAATCAGAATTAGGCAGTAATTAGTTTGGCTTTGATTTTCTCAAGTAGCAGTATTTGTTTAAGGTGCAGGAGGTATTTGTTTTTCATTTTCCTGGGTAACGTTGATGAAGTCATTATAGAGCAAC